>NC_090870.1:3732202-3742202 GCF_036669935.1 Montipora foliosa | reverse complement strand
GCAGACAGTGATATAGAGACAAGCGAGACGATTTTATTATGTGTGCACTATTTTATTTTATATTAGAATCTTTTTAAACAATTAACAGCGTTGAGATAAACCAAAATTTTGAGAACATAATAAGAACATATCTCAGACTGAGAGTCAGTTAAGGACCTTTTTATTTTGCCCGTTTTTAGTACAAATAAAGTGAAAATAAATTTAAAACTGTATTCCAACAACAATTCATATGAAGCAATCTACAGGGTGTTTCAAACGTTCGTGCCCCATTTTGAACAGAGAAACAAATATTGCTCTCCAAACTGGCGGGTCTGGGAAACCTTGCAAGTTAATAACCAACGTTCCCACTTTCAGCTCAGTGGCCTGAATTTCCTCTTAAAATTAAGTAATTGCTCTAAAAATATGGCTTCCAAAATGCGAAAATAAGTGAGAAAAAGAGCGCACGAACTCTTGAAACACCCTGTATATCAATTTCTATGAAGGAATCTATATCATGGCTTGTTATTAAGTTTCTAGCCGAGCTGGACATGTCAAACAGAGCGTTAACTATGCAAGTGATTCTTCTGGCGACAGCCCCTTGACTGAAAATCAGCCACTGACAACTGCAGCTGAAGTGAATCAAAGTGATCCTTCATCCGGGAAACTACATAACAAAGACTTCGAAAAAGTGAAAGAAAAGGACAGCGGCAAAAATGAGGCTATAGGTAATCTAGTGTCGGAAATGCATTTACAAAAGTTAGTTACAGATATCACTTAATTGCTCTCACTCTTTTATTTTGGCAAGAGTGAATTAGGTGGCGGTGTTCCTGCACTATTTGCAGTCTTCACCCAGCACAGTAACATATGGGTGTAATTTTAAATACACCTTATCCGCGAAAACAACCAAAGGGCCACCACATTAACCCCGTTAGAAGAGGTCACGTCACCAGTGACTGCGTCATCATTATTGGATTCCTAGAATTTTTCCGGGAATGGGTACTCTAAAAATAGACATTTGTGGCTGTGCTGGGGAGCCCACACAGGCCATTGAAACACACTCACCTTATTCACTCTCGATTGCTCAGTCAGAATGACTCTATGTATATAATAATAACAGGAGAAGAAGGCGAAGAGAATACGTCCGGCGAGGAAAGTGAAAAGCGTGCATTACCGGCACTGGCTATGGCGGCGCTGAAGAATCCAAAAATACAGGAAGCTGTTATCGAGAAAGGTATCGAAGTGGCGGGCAAATTAGTGGACAAACAGCTCAAGATTATAGACGAGGCTCAGGAAAAAGCGGAACATTTTCTGAAGAAAGAGGTAACCGATATGTTTGCTTCAAAGTCTTAAAATTTTAGTTGATACTGATGAACGTATTCAATCGAGGATACCTAAACTTCGAGCCAGGATTCGAGCTAGGATCCGAGCCAGGATTCGAGCTAGGATCCGAGCCAGGATTCCAGCCAGGATTCGTGCTAAGATGAGCTTTCTCCGCTATTTATTCTCGAATCTCTCGGTTAGGTTAGGTCTCGAATCGGTTAGGTTAGGTCTATTTGCGTTGGTTCTAGTCTAGTTAGGTCTAGTTAGGGTTAGGGTAGGTCTCGGTTAGGTTAGGTTAGGTCTCGGTTAGGTCTCGAATCCTGGCTCGGATCCTAGCTCGGATCCTGGCTCGAATCCTGGCTCGGATCCTGGCTTTATTCTTAGTTTATCTCTATTCAATCAAGATCACCTACTAGGTAACGCTGAAACTTTCAGCAACTGTTCATTTATATCATGCGGAACGTTTTATGTATTACCGGTTTCTTAATGCCGTTTAACACTGCAACCGCGTTTTGACATTTTGGTCTAGCCAAATTTTGTCTTTTTTTGACAAATTCCGGTTTTTTTTCTTGTGTGTGTGTGTTGCTGTTTTTGGCAAATAAGTCTTCTTAGGCCGAAAATCGAGCGGGAATTCCATCCACCACCACGCGCCTTGTACCACAGCGGGTGTAGGAATTTGCTCGTACGCCCGAAGATTGAGGGTCTCCGTAAGTGATTTTTTCGTCTTTTAATACGTATCGATTGTGTCAAATTGTGTTATTCTTTCCTGTGTTTATTTTACATAGATCAAGTTAGACATAGAACCGGACAAATCATGGGCTACTGAAAGCCTGTATGTTCCACCAGGATATCACATCCAATCGTCGATCACTGATGAAGATTCTTCTTCGAGCAAAGAATCTCCCGACGTCCCATATGTATACCCAGCAAGCATCGGCAGCGTGATGATGAATGGTTGTTACGGACGAAATTACAGTAAAACTGATCCATGTTATAACTCGAGAGCGCAGTCGACTGTATGTTGGGTGAGTGCTATCGGGAGAAAAACCGCGAAACATTATGTCTCATCAACATCCAATTGCAGCTGTTCAGCATGATAGCTAATAACTGGCGCAAACGTCACTTGCACTCTTCACAGATCGCGTTGACAGGCGCCTTAGTTAGTACCCTTCTCTCCCATCTCGAATTTACCCCTTCCCTCCTCGTCTTTTCCTTATCTTCAAGTAATATATCAAACAGGGGAAACCAGTAACATTACCATTACTATTCAGGGGCACCCAACGAATCTGTTCCTCACATTATCTGTTCCCCAGAGGAATCTTGCTGGCTGGCAAAAATACAGGTGTTTCGATGAGCTGGCTGGGAAATTTTGTTATTGATAGAGGTTTTGCCTGGGAATTACTGACTTTTTCTAGCATTTCAACCCGAGCTGGCTGTAGAAACTCTGAAGACTGAGGACGACTAAAAAAAAAAAAAAAAAAAAAAAAAAAGAACCCATTCCCTCTCCCAGAGAGTAGTCACAAACATACGACGGCTGGTCAGAGTGATTGCGCTTGCGGAAAAAACCTGTTTTGTCCCGGTTTTGTTCGGTCGTTTTGGATCGAGGGATTTGAAAGCGCGCGGAATACCGGGCTGGGAAATAAATTTGATCAGCTGGCTGGAAAACCAATCAATTTTATCTAGCTGGCTGGGAAATTTCTTGTGTGTCTTGCTGGGAAAAAGGAACAGATAATGTTTTCCCAGCAACACTGAAAAACACCTGAAAATGCCTTAATAACATTTATTTTCATTAACTGGGGTATAATAATACATTTTACAACAAATTAGTCGTTGGGTGCCCCTGACTATTACTATGACGATCATTGTTATTGTTGTTGTTGTTGTTTTTGTCATTATTATTACATATTATCGCTGTTCCTGCAAGACGCAGAGTTAAGGATTCGCCTAAGAATCGTTTTTTTTTTCCGGGTCACGCTTTTCCCGCGTATGCGTAAGATTTGTGGTCAGCACGTCATAGAGGTTCCCAATTTTGTTGCTTGGATGGCTGCGAACGCCAGACCAAGCCACCTACTATTTTTTTATCAGGCTTTTCACTAGAGAAAATGGTAATAATAATAATAATAATAATAATAATAATAATAATAATAATAATAATAATAATAATAATAATAATAACACTTCCGTGTGACCCGGAAATTGAAACGGAAATCACCTCGAATAAAAGCAAGATTATGGGCTACATGTAGTTTAGTGTTTTGTCATCGGTGTTGTTGTATTTTGTTTTTGTGTGTGCTGAAGTGAGCGTACAACGCTTAAGTGGAGAGAGAGACTTGCAGCGGTTGGAAATACATTTCAAAATTACAACAGTTGTCCTTCTAGACTGAATACTTACAGCAATAAAAAGACAAACTTATACAATTAGTACTTGAAAACCAGACGAAGAAAGACCGCAATCTGTAGTCAGAGAATTTCCAATCCCAATTAGGAATAACTATTAGTCTGACACATGGAGATATCCCGGCAAACGATTCAGCAAAGAAAAGAAACAATTAGGTAAAGAAAGTTGCATTGGACCAACTGAAATCAATATGGGAAAACAGCGGAGCAATGCATGGCTAATCTCCAACATTGCTATGTCGCACTATGCATTCATTTTTGGCAAAAAACGGGAGATCCTTAAGGGAAGTGGTCAACGATTTCTTGATAGTTACAACATAGTCCATATTTGGGGTCAGTGCTGCCTTCACTTATAGAGTTTTGATGGGCCCATGCCATTTATATAGACTTCAATCCTGAGCAGCGACTATTAGCCTTCTGCTTCAGCCTTCAGTCTCGGGGTCTTCAGCCACTGGTGTGTTCTGGTGGTGTCTACATCAGTGATAGAGATTCGTTGGGGGTAGAGTGGGGGGGGGGGGGGGAGGGGGGACTAAATACATCAAAACATTTGCCATTACTAGGATCCATGGATATACCGACCAAAGAACAATGGTACGAGCATGAACCAAACAAAAACTGTCGTGGAAAATGAAGCTGTTACAATTCAGTGGGATATGTCACTCAACACACACGCTGGGGCGAGACCCACCCCATTCGCGTTCATAAATTTCACGGATTTTCAAAACAATATGACGAAATTTTAAGCGCAAAGTCTCATGGGGGCAGCCAAATCTCAGTAAAAGTCCTCTTCAGAGTATTTTGGACGTTAAAATGAGAGGCATGGGTACTAACCAGCACTTCTTTGCCGCCATTTTCAATTTTTGTGAGGGATTAGCTTTCGATCGGTGGGTTTCTTGCTTACATTGCTTTTCAAACAATGCAATAATCATGGTTGAGAAAAGCAGGGAACCAAGGTGAGTGAACATTTTACTTGTTTTTCAGCTTTTAACGAAAAAAATTAAAATTCTAAAATCATACGATTTATATATTTTCATTTACGGAAGGATTAATTTGTACAGGTAATCACATGATTTCGAGTGCAATTTGGAATAAATAAGCACGAGTAAATTTTTTCAAAGACTAACAAATTGCACAAGCCCATAGGGCGAGTGCAATTTGTGATCTTTGAAAAAATTTACGAGTGATTATTTATTCCAAATTGCACGAGAAAACTCATGTGATTACTTATTAATAACAGGGCCGTAGCCAGAAAAAAGTTATGACTGAGGCAATGTCCATCGTTAAATATTCTTCGTAGGTATTTTAGGAGTTTATGACGAGTACATTTTGAAGACAACACTGGAATTACGCTTTATTTTAACGAATCACGAAAAAATGACCGAGCAAGTGCCTCGGTTTGCCTCATACTGGCTACGGCCCTGAATAATATTTATGAAAAAATTGCGAGATAGCTTATCACAATTATGCAGAAGCAAGGCAGGTAAATCACGTGCAAAAATAATTTATTCAAACCCTGCAAATATATCATCACACGTTCAGTCAAAACAACAGGTTTTTCAATGTTTTTAAATTTTTTAAAAAATTTTTGCACTGAATTACCTTTTTTCCGCTTCGTGTTTCCTGAAAACTGCATTTCTCTTAGCCAATCAGAATCGAGAATTATTTTCATGTATATTATTAGTGGAATAATATTCCGTCAGTGGTAATCTGTCTCAAAATAAAATCAATCCCTTTATCTTGCTCTCTCATAGTCCTATGCACCGATAGAGAAAGAAACGCTTTGTCATTGGTCTGTATCAAAAATTGTCAAAGAAAATGAAAGAAGACAGAGTTCTTACTGTTGCAAGGGAAAAAGTTGAGAAGGAGAATCAGTTCAAAGAACTCAAGAAGGCCACAGGAAAACTTACAATGTGATGCTATTAGACATAGAAAGATAATACCATAACTAAAGACAAAGAAAGGTGTAGGTATGTGATAGATAATTTACATGTATATATGAATGTAAACAGAATAGAAGAAATAGGCAGTACACGGTATGCTGCCTGCATTGGAAAAGGAGTAAGATTAGGTTAAGATTAAGGTTAAAATTTTGTTGTGACTTTCTTAACTTGCTTCTTTTTTAACCGGCTAGATTTCTGGGCTCCGTGATGTATTAACAGAACTTCCAAACAAAGTTGCAAGACTTCCTACAATCACTAGTGAAGCAAAGGAGGACAACAGTGAACAGCTGAAGCTTTTAGAGTCCCAGAACAGGCAAAGGAAACAAATGACTTCTGAGAGACTACTTTCAATTCATTGTCAAAAAGTGCTCAAAAAAAAAATATCAAAGAAAAAATCAAAAGGCTGTTCTTGGTGGTATGTGGGTTAATCAGTTGTCACCAAAACAAGCAAAGAGGGTCTTACTAAATATATTGAAACCTCCCGAATATGTATAACAAAAGTACTACCAAATGTTATCCATAAAGTTTCTGAATGTGAGGTTGATTTCTGCTACTATGGTCTTCACAAGCAGCAGGTAACAGTCAGCAAGTGTTCTATTTGTGGAAGTCAATTAATGAAGTGGGTAAAGGAAAGCGTTGATGGGGGCAATTACTTTCTGCATTAAAGCAATATTTGCATTAGTCTCTTTAAGTCTCAACGAGCTTCTGTCACAGTGCACAGGTATCAGCTATAGCGAGCCAAAAATCTCAGATCAGTACAAAAAAAAAAAAAAAATATATATATATATATATATATATATATATATATATATATATTTTTTTTTTTTTTTTGTCTTCGAGTTATAAGTTGTTTGATAACTCCCAGTATTGACAATCACATTCTCCTGACTGTGCTCATTATATTTTCAATACTATTTGGGAGGCTGCTTCTAAAATGTTACCAATAGTTGTGACCAGTTCAATTTTTTCAGGCAGTTCATGTTGTGCTTGAAGGAGAAATCAAATGCTTATTAATGCTGGGAAATAAACAAGTTGTACATTATTTTTCAAACTTAAGTGAAGCTTTTCTTAACAAACCATCTTTGTTACATCAAGGGACAACCGATCTTTGTACCATCAAGGTAATAAAATCTGTTGAAATATTTGATAATGTCATTATTTTGTGTACAAAATCTGTCGAAAGTTTGAGAGTGCATGCAACAACATGTGTCTCTTGTTTAAACAATAATAATAATTATTAACTCTCATCATGATCAACTACGTATTATTATTATAATTATTATTGCCATTATTAACTATTATTCTTAAAATTCAATTAAATTATTTAGAAAAGCATAAGAACGATTGCTTGATGCCTACTGTCTATTGTTGTGGGATACCAAATTTAAATTCCAATATCCATATTTGAACCTAATATGTAATCTTTATACAGTTGGGCTATTAACACTAACAACCACTTCCAATCTTTCCAAATTTTCAGTGTCACATCCTGAAGACAACTGTTTTTTAAAGCAAATGTTCAGGTTCAGGTTCAGTCATTAACCCCACTAGATTCATCCTGGAAAAAACAAACTTTGTTTTGCCAAATGTTGTAAATGTGTAAGTCACCACAGCAGCGGTTTCATTCATTGAATGACCATGGTTACTGTGTTCATTTATTTCCTTCGAATTTATTCTGAATAGTTCCATCGGCAAGTCAAGCGAAAATTCTCCACTCCACAGATCAGCTAGTCTTGGGGTTGGTCGATAGTGTATTTACAACGACTCTGTGATGTGGACAAGCCCATTATCAGATCACCAAAAAGTTGTCGCAACCAACGGTTTGCGGTTCCCGTAATAACGTACTTTATGTGGACACAAGTAAAAGTAAAAGCTGCCGGAAAGTATGCAGAAGAACTGGGGATTAAGCTAGAACTGCAGCATCCTCTGCCATCGGACGGGATAGAAGGTCACAAGATCGGGGTGTGGACTAAGAAAGCTTTGCAATGAAGCTTCAAGAGAACATCCTTGAATTTAAATAGCTGGCTACAGTGAGCAGTCGCACAAACCAAATACCTTGAGAAGCTTAACGCGTCAAATATCCTTTTCTTCGAGCTTTTAAAAGACCAGCAAGTGATAGAGGTGGTCCCAACTTAGTACTCCCTTACACAACCAAAGCCACTCTACAAAAACGATCAGGCAGCGGCATATTGGGATGTATCAGTGTACACCTACCACACGGAAGAGCGTGCCAACAGAGAAGACGCGAAGAACACTGTGCTGGAGATGAGTTGTCCCTGGGTCGAAAATCGGCAGCAGAAGGAAGAAGAGAAAACGCACAAGTATGCCCCCTTACGCTGGGAACTCAAGAAGCAATGCTCGGGCTACCAGGTCGACCAAGTTAACATCATAATGGACGTCCAGGGCGGGTATTCGAAGGGAGTCAGAGATGTAACGAAGAAGCTATTGGTAGGACGTAATAGGGAGGTGCCGAGATAAAATCCGTTTACGCAGTAGTTTGAACATTGCAAAATCCTTCAAGGCAAATAACAGCACACAGATACATCATACAGAGAATAGGACTATACAAGATCTATTGAAGCTATTCGAAGGACATTATTTTATCTGTTTTATTCAGTTGTATGGTATCCACTGACACGGCTAGCTACGGTGCACCGCCTACCTCTTGGGTTAATTTCAGATCTGGCATCCAGATATAGTATACTACCATAACACCTCTGCGTGGCCCTGAATTGATGGGCTATCATTTAGGGAACTTTGAATTGAAATTTGGCCAAAATAAAGGCCAGAGTATGGGCTACCAGTGGCCTTTTGTAGACATGATACTATCTTCTCAATCGAAACTTAAGCTAAGGGGATCATTGCGAAAAGGTTTTAGCATCAGGTATCTAACACCGTCTTGGTTACTACTACCTTTGTTTAAACTTCATGAGTTGTTAATGAGTTTGAGGAATAACACGTCAAAACTCGTCCACAAACTCTAAAGGTTTTTAGCAACTTGCACAGCAAACCTATGAAGCAATTCTCGACTGAAAATGGCTCAAACGATATCATAATCTAAGGACGTTTTAGCAAAAGCCACAACAACAGGCTTGACAGGAACTTGCTCAAATAATTTGTTTACCTTAATAGGACCAGATTGATGGAGCAGCATTCCTGGGTGTAGGGTTTGACGGACGAGGAAAGTACAGTCCTGAATCAAGAAAGATGAGCATTGTGCAAAGAAACTGCAAGAATAAAGCAACGTGAGATAACTTGGAACGAGTTAATTTAATTTAGGTGCCTCACATGCCCTGTCAGTTGCTCAAAATTCCCGCGTAGCTTCAGTTACGTTGTTAGAGTTCAGTAATAATGGATATTAAAGGATTGTAGGATCCTGTTAATGGTCTCAAGGAGCCCTTGATGCAAGCTACTGTCGCAGTAGTAACAAAGGTAATGATCGTATTACTTTCAGAAGGTGCAGTAGGTTTGCGCGCTGTACTTTAATGAAGCCGGGCTATCACTGAAATCATTTTTAACGTGAATACATTTGAGAATGCCGTTCACGATTCCGACTGTTTATCATTAAATTTCGTTCTTGTTATCTGTTTGCGTCTGATAAAGGTATAATTACTAAAGATGCATACTAAAACAAGTTATGCGTTTGTAGGTATGACGGTTTTGATGTCCCTGACACAATGAATGTACATGGAATTTACGACACATCGGCCTCATTGTACACCTTTCAAGGACGAGAAGAATACAGCAAATTTCTTCAGGAAGAAGCTGGTGTATCTGGTTCCGTATTTGGCTTTTATGCTGGTGTGAAAGAGGCATGGGGAGGCTCCTCAGTTCAAACGAAAGACAGCTTTTTGGCGTTACTTGATGTCAATATTGTGAGGTGAATAGTTCCTACAATCAGTAATTTTGAGCAATTTATTGAAGGAAAGATAGGATCTAATCACTTGAACGCCAACAACAAAAACGTTTGTCAGCATATGGTAACATACTGCAGGCTGCCGTCATTTTAAGTGCACTTTAACAAATTTATGATTGATATTTGCGGACAATTCTGAATTGTCCTGGCATCTTGTAAACGCTTCGTTCTCTAAGTTGGGCTAAGCACGAACAAGAAATTCCTTTTGCAAGCCACGCCAGCACTTGCAGCCGCTAGTACTTAACTTTCTCGTTAACCGAATTCAATTATCGTTTCTGTTTTTTGTGTTTAACGTTGTTAATTTTGTTTGATTTCAAGGTACGAGATATTCATGGACGAAGTCAAGCCCAGTGACCTAAGTCTTAATTTTCTCAGAGAGTTCATGGAGCTGCCCCTGTCATACTACTCCCCTGGCTCTCCGATAAAGTACCGTAAGTAACATACCACC
>NC_090870.1:3714702-3727202 GCF_036669935.1 Montipora foliosa | reverse complement strand
CATTTCCATCTCGGACTTTGACCTGAAATGTCCAGAGCCAAAGTCAAAGTCACGACCTGCGGCGGGACCTGAGCCGTCTTTTGCACCAAGCAATAACGCTGAATTTCAAGATTTGCTCTCAGTAAAGGATGTTCCTCAATGGAAGTCATTGACAACAACCAGGGTGCCATCCAAAGTCATAATCGACATGAAAGAAAGCTTGAAAGATTCAAAGCACGGGGGCGTGGTAATTCCTAAAAACATGGTGCGTCGCATTCGATTTATTGACAATCGTTGGTTCACTGATGATAAGAAAAGGATTGTTCACTTTTACAATGGCTTTAACAATGGAGGTAGTGGCAACCCTAGAAATAAGAAAATTTCCGTTCTTGGTTTGGTGTTGAGCTTCCAAGAAAAGACAGGTAGACTTGTCCTCACTGACAGCGACTTTGAAGAGTCCAAGAAAATCTTCCCAGATTTAAGTTCTAACATGAAGGGTTCCATTATTGGGCGAATGGAGACTGACCATGAAAAAGCAGCTGGACGTCGCTCGGATCCTGCTGCTTCTGCTGCTCCAGCTCCTGCTATTACAGCATGCAAAGTTATGTTTTCAAATGCTCTGCGTTTTGACCCAAAGGGAACAGGAAAATGCTTACATTTCACAGCTATTTCAGAAGGAACAATATATGTGGTTTTTGCTGTGTCTCCGGCAAAGCCGGATTCGCAGTACACTGTTCGAATAGCCAACAACAGAGTTGACATGTACAAGGTACTGTGCTGTTGTCCTGTCTTTGAAATATTTCAAATTTTAGCTTTGATCGCTTTGGGCGATACCAATGTTACGTGTATTACCTGATTGTGGGTTTTAAATGCCTTAGTACCTAAAGATGAATAGCGCTTTGCTTTCTTTCTTGGCTTGCCAATAGGTTAATGGCACAATTCTAATATGACCAGAAATTCAGGTAGTCTTTTTCCCCTCGTCTTACAAGAACATATGTGTTGAGATTGAATCGGTACTGGCGATGGCCTTTTTAATACGCTCATGAAGAAGGATGTTTTCAGTGCTGAGGAGATCCAGTGAAATCTGGTCTTTAACTTGCACCTGTCCTGAAGGAAAGGAAGCAACGACAGGAGTTATATTAAGATGATCAATTAGCTTGGCTCTAACGTACCTTAAAGATAATAATACCCAAAAAAGCCAATTATCTCATTCCGTTCGTAGTCTAATGGAAAGTTAACCTAGGGTGATTATATTCTACAGGACCGAAAACGATAATAAAGGTACAAAAGACTGAACAGTAAATGAATGATAAGAATTAACAGTTCTTCAAAATTCAAGCTAGACTTAAAGGTGATTGACAGTTTTTTTTGTTTCAGGCATCAAGATCAAAAGCACATATCGATGATGAAAATGCTGTTGGTATTGGGGCGGTATCCATACACCAGTCCTATTTTGTCTGCTTAAGAGAGTCGAACAAGGCTGTCCGCATCGAATACGGCAAAAGCCAGGGAAGCTCAGATGCTGGGGACGTATTTCTTAGTTTTGGAGACGTTGTAGAGAGGGATTCTAAGCCTTTAAGCGTTCGATTTTACGGATTTGGTATTGAAGACCTTCCAGCTAAGATAATGGATGCTCATCTGCTGTCTAGAAGACTCACCGAAACAATTTGTAAGGGAAAAACGAGGGAGGATAATCCAACAGGCCTTTGCGTTGAAGAATGTCATTTAACTTGCGACCCCACAGCAGGTAAGACGATCGTGTAGCTACTTGCCGTTAAACATTAAATTATTATTATTATTATTATTATTATTATTATTATTATTGCTATTATTATTATTATTATTATTATTATTATTATTATTATTATTATTATTATTATTATTACTGAACTCAATCGCTTTAAAGGCCTTCATGGTACTTCCAACCCTGATCCTGCAAAAGCCTTCCGCAACTTCTAAAAGTAAAGAGCATAGCGCAGCATTAAAGCGCCGTTTAACACTCTGGAGGCAAGGAGATCTTAGCCAGTTGCTCAGCGAAGTGAGATTTATCCAGAGAAAGTTTAAGAGTTCGAAGAAGGCAAGAACAGTGGAAGATCTTTCTAAGGTTTTCGCAAAGCTTGTTATGCAAGGAAAACTGTCAGCAGCTTTAAAACTCTTGGAGAATGAGAGTTCATCAGGTTTGCTCGATCTATCACCTGCAGTCCTGCAAGGGCTAAAAGACAAACATCCAGAAGCCGCTGAGATTGCAGAGGAGAGCCTGTTACATGGCCCGATCAACTCTATCCCACCAGGTGTGTTTGACCTCATAGATGAGGAAATGATTTTTAAGTCAGCCAGTAGAACCAAAGGCTCCGCGGGACCATCAGGAATGGATTCCGAAATTTACAAACGGATCTTATGCTCGAAGAATTTTAAGAACGAAGGGAAAATGTTAAGGGAAGGGCTAGCCATATTTACAAGACAACTACTCACAAAGTCGTACCACCCGTCTTTGTTGGAGGCATATACATCATGCAGGCTTATACCGCTCGACAAAGATCCGGGAATTCGTCCAATCGGTGTCGGAGAGGTTTTGAGACGGATAATAGGTAAAACTGTGTCCGTGTTCCTTAAAGAGGATATCAAGGATGCTGCGGGGCCCCTACAAGTTTGTGCAGGCCACAGCGCAGGGGCAGAGGCCGCGATACACGCCATGAGCCAGATTTTCGATGAGGAGGGGTCAGATGGAGTACTGTTGATCGATGCAAGTAATGCATTTAACCAAATGAACAGATCTGTAGCTTTGCACAACATTCAGATTTTATGCAAGGAAATGGCGCTTTATATAATAAACACCTACAGAAGCCCATCTAGACTTTTCATCTGTGGGGGAGGTGAAATACTCTCACAGGAGGGGACAACACAGGGCGACCCCCTTGCTATGGCTTGGTACTCGGTTAATACATCAATGATGATTTATTATTTGAGAGCACACTGCCCGGGAGTTAAACAAGCATGGCTCGCGGATGATTCGGCAGGCGGTGGAGTAATCACATCGCTTTACGATTGGTACAAGCTGTTGAGTCAGGAAGGAGAGAAGTTCGGTTACCTTGTGAATGGGTCAAAGAGTTGGCTTATAGTAAAGTCAGAGGAAGCTGCCGCAGAAGCAGCGAGAGTATTCGGTGATGAAGTTAATATCACTATTGAGGGTCAACGTCATCTAGGAGCGGTCATTGGATCACAAGAATACAAGGATATGTATTGTAAGGAGAAAGTGCGTGCATGGAAAGGGGAACTTGAAACACTATCAGAAATTGCTAAGAATCAGCCCCACGCAGCGTATATCGCTTTTACGAAGGGGTTCAAGTCCAAGTTTACTTATTTTCTTCGCACAATTGAGTCATTTGAGGACTATATCGACCCAGTCCAGGAGGTAATCGACGATCTACTACTTCCAACATTCTTTGGCCAGACAGAGCCCCTTCCCGACGAAGTGCGCCAACTCGCTACCTTGACAACGGCCCAAGGGGGACTAGGCGTGCCGGATCTGAGATCGGAAGCACCACAACAGTTTACTGCATCAGCATCAATCACAGCCGCACATGTAGACTCCATAACAACTCAGAGTACCATCATGATAACAGGCGAAAATTCCGTAGAGGAGCTGAAACGTCACCACCAGGCGCTAAAGGCCGAAAGGGAAAAGGCAAAAATGGAGTCGATTGACTCCACCCTCTCCCCTGATCTTCTTCGATTGGCCAATCAAGCAAGAGACAAAGGGGCCAGCTCTTGGCTTAACGCGATCCCCCTCAAAGATCAAGGTCTAGCTCTTAACAAGCAAGAATTCAGAGACTCTCTGCGGCTACGTTACAACTTGCCTCTCACCGACCTACCAGCCCAGTGCGTTTGTGGGGATAGATTCAATGTTGGCCACGCCCTCTCTTGTAAAAAAGGAGGGTTTGTGGCACAAAGGCATGATGGTGTACGAAACCTACTGACATCATTCATCACCAAAGTTTGTAAGAATGTGGAGGCGGAGCCACGCCTCTTACCTCTTGACAACGAACGGATGCATCTTAGAAGCGCAGTTACCAGCTCAGAGGCACGTTTAGACATCAAGGCGGGAGATTTCTGGTCTAGAGGAGTTACAGCATTTTTCGACGTCAGGGTCACGCATGTTAACTCCAAATGTAACCAGAGCAAGCCGACATCCGAAGTCTTTAAAGACCAAGAAGAGGAGAAAAAGCGGAAATATCAGCAACGAGTGCTTGAGGTCGAGATGGGATCCTTTACACCCTTGGTTTTCGGAACGAACGGTGGGATGGGAAATGAGTGCCAACGATTTCTTAAGCACTTAGCAGACAAGTTAGTACAGAAGGACGGTGAGCCCTATAACAACGTCATTAATTGGCTCAGAACTGTCATCTCATTTGAACTCTTAAGATCAGTACATGCGTGCGTAAGAGGGTCCCGAGTACCTTTCCGGAATATAGGAGACTCTCTTGACGATTGCCGGATTAATGTCGCCACCGCCGGCATTTAAATTTTTAATTTAATTTAATTTAATTTGAGTTTTATCATTATCATTATTATTATTATTTATTTTTATCAGATACATATAAGATTCAAGTTTGTATGAAAGAGTGCTCAATAAAGTTTGTTATTATTATTATTATTATTATTATTATTATTTTCTTTTTTTGAAGTTTTAAAACAGAGAAATACTTAATTGCTTGTAAATTTATAGTTCTTACCTTTTGGAGATATTTTAATGTTTGTAAATATTTTTATCATGGAAATAAAGTGATTATTATTAAATTATTGTTATTGTTATTGTTATTATTATTATTATTATTATTATTATTCTCAAAGATATATTTATTGTCTAGTTCCAGTCGTTAAAGTACAAATCTCCTGCAGTCATGGTTACTGCGTCGAGTTAGTAGTTAAAGAAAAGTTGATTGAGTGGCTCCGAAAATATAACCCGTGATTCTCATTGCTCGCTTTTACGGCGTGAGATCTCATATCTCTTATACGGTTGTTAATGTATGTATGTTCCTTACTATACATCATTACTACAAAAGAAACCTGACCATGCATGACTGTGTGATAACATAAATGCGGGTTGGAAAGATGTACTAACCCACCCATTAATTATTATCTATCATTGTGCTACTCCTTCTGACAACCTATTAAGACTGGGGAAGGGAGGGATGGGATCCCCGGGCAGAGACCTTAACCGTTAGAACTTTTTCAAGATTTAAGTAACATGTACCGAACTTTGCGAATTTATCTGAAACTCATCTGGAAATATCTCGGTATGACTGACGTATTATATAATTATTTATTGTACGTGAAGCTTAATGCTTCCGCTGAAAATGTGTTTTGACAGTACAGGCTTGCGGTTTTTTTTAATGGTTTTAGATTTGATGTTTTGTTGTTTTTAACTACAGAATTCAACTATTATGCTGCTACCTTTTTTTTTTACATTTTTGTGGCTATTGCCGTTAAGCAACAGTATCCACTTTGCGAGCACCTCTGTAAGTTCAGTTAAGTAAATCGGCAGGTGTTCGGAAATCCGATCTGTAAACGACGTGATCTCGACAACTCACTCGGTCACTAGTTAATTCTGGCAAGAGAGGGCAAGGTAAGAGAATATATCCCTATGCCTCCTGATAATTATTTTTGATCGATTTTTAAATTTGGCGCCACGCGTTGAGCTATTTTTAACCTCAGCCACATGACCTCACGATTCAGATGTCACAAGACGAACCAATCGGAATTCGTTCTTTAAACAACTAGTGGCATACTAGTGCCAACTAGTGACATACTAGTGCCAACTAGTGGCATTTTGTACTGAAAATTGATTGGAAAAAGGGGAAAAAATAACAGGCGGCCATGTATGGGGTATATTTTCCCTCACCTCATTCTCTTGGTTCTGGCCATCGGTTTTGGTCATTACCTGGCGGTGCCCATGGGTTCTAGACGCCTACTATCGGAGGAATTTAAACTAGCTATGCTAAACTGGATGCTCCCATATAAATATTGATTGAAACTTGGGCGAAGCTAGTGTTTCAAGTACTCCTATAGCTTTTGCGGCGGCCTAGTGAGATTGTAAAAAATACGTCACATATGCCGATGGCCGTTGAGTGGTGCTTGTTTGAAAGCCATAGTGGACGTGCCACGATTTTTAATTTTATAGAAGCTCAGAAAGGTTCAAAATGCTCCCGATTGAAACAAGCAATGATTTTTCTTTGATTTCCCTAAAGAAGAGAAGAAGAATACGAAATGTTGAACATGATGCATAAATTTGTTGTTGAATTGGTTGCCCCTCAAAAAAGTTGGATGTTGTGCTCTCTAATGCGTTACACTGAGCTGATGGTTATCTATCTCTGGCTTTGTGAGCTATCACAGAAGGCTGTTGAGAATGTCTGTATTGTCCAGGAAAGTTAGGTTCCTACATAATTCCAACGAGACAGACTCTAATTGATAGTTGCTAGAACAAAATTCATATCAAACTGCTGTAACTGTTCATCAATAGGATGCCTGAAACGCGTGCAATTCCACAATTGGTTTCGGCTCCATTAAATCCCATACCAATCGTAGAACATTTTTGGAGGGGACACCCACAATGTGAGCACAATTACTAAGGAAACCAACGTAAACTAAGAGAATATAGGGAGCTTAAGCACGCGCGTTTTTGAGACGCGGACGGCAACCGGAAGTTAGCTGTTTTCCCTTTTAACTTGTCTTCACACAACCACATTTACATTGCTATGTATCTTTTCTCCATTAGAGATGATTGGTATAAAAATCTGGGAGACAACACTATCGTGGCACACGAAATGTTCTCTTCCGGTTGCCGTCTGCGTCTCAAAAACTGCTTAAGCTCCCTAATAAACACAACAGACGGGTAGTACACGTCAACCAAAGAAGTAAGGCACGTACACGCAACATTAGGGAGCTTAGGCACGCGCGTTTTTGAAACACGGACGGCAACCGGAAGAGAACATTTCGCGTGCCAGGACAGTGGTGTCTCACCGATTTTTGCACTTATCATCTCTAATGGAGAAAAGATACTTAGCAATTTAAATGTGGTTGCGTGAAGACAAGTTGAAAGGGAAAACAGCTAACTTCCGGTTGCCGTCCGCGTCTCAAATCGCGCGTGCTTAAGGTCCCTATTGAATTCAAATAGACGGTGAACGCAAGCAAGAAAGCGCGTGAGCTACAGCAGAAAGAGAGCTGCGCGCGCTGTGCACCAACTTGCGGTACCTAGATGATATATGAAACACAATTTAACAAAAGATACTGCAATGTAAGTCAACAATAGACCGCAGATCTGAATTCCTGTACTGTAGTACCAAACTTCTGAATTATTGCTCCATGTCGCTTGAGGAATTTATTAAACGTTTTGACAAGTATAGTTGATTTAAATTAATTTATTGTCGTCAGCCTGGTGTCAAGAGCTTGGGCTCTTGTTTTCAAGAAATACATGAGTGTCGGCGGAGACCAAAGGTGTCAATTCCTTCAATGTTTCTTGAATGGTACGGTTCTTGGCTTTTATTTGGTCATGAAATATTAAATATTTTATCTTGCATCTATATTTTATCATTCTGCATTCCACTTTTATCCGTCGAAGGCTGTAGATCGACAGCCGAAAGCTCATGTTGTACTTTTTTTTTAATTTTTAGCCAGCGAAGGTTTTTATTCACGGTATTTTGATCATGTCTCATCCTGGCTGCGCTTAAGTTGTGAACTTTATTCCTTTGTTGCTAATTTTAGCAGTGGTGCGGATTATCCGTGAAAGCGTCCGCAATAGCGATGATTGCTTCAACACTCCTTCAACACTGGTAGATTATCTAGCGTGACAGAAGTTTTAATTCTCTCATTTAGGATGCACAGGTCCAAAAAATACGGATTGCAAAGCCTGCAGACTTGCCATGGACACTAAAAGTGGCGCGTGCTTAGATCATTGTCCTAAAAATACTTTCGTGACTTCTGAGGAAGTTTGTCATGGTAAGTATCGGAAATCGCATGAACTCGGGTGCATTTCATGATTACTCTAGCACGAGTGACACTTAAACGTTCTTGCATTACTAATTCACGAGGGTGTGAAGCAATCCAAAAGTGAAATTTAGTTCACATGGATACCACTGTAAACCCGATACAAATCTCAACTATCTGAAAGCTCGGGATGGGTTTGAAAAGATGGCAGGGAGAAACTGGGGTTTATGAATTAATAATGAATTGCCACTAATAGATCTATGATACAGACTACAGTGGCGGATCCAGACCTGGAGGTAAGGTGGGGGCCCGCTCTCAAACAATTTGTTTTTGCCCTTTCACAGTTTTGGTGTTTTATGTGTGCTTTGGTGGCTTTGGTCCAAAAATAAAGGGGTCAGGGGCACCCAACGACCAATTTGTTGTAAAATGTATTGTTATACCCCAGTTAATGAAAATAAATGTTATTAAGGCATTTTCAGGTGTTTTTCAGTGTTGCTGGGAAAACATTATCTGTTCCTTTCTCCCAGCAAGACACACAAGAAATTTCCCAGCCAGCTAGACAAAATTGGTTGGTTTCCCAGCCAGCTGATCAAATTAATTTCCCAGCCAGGAATTCCGCGCGCTTTCAAATCCCTCGATCCAAAACGACCGAACAAAAGCGACAAAACCGGGACAAAACAGGTTTTTTCCGCAAGCGCAATCACTCTGACCAGCCGTCGTATGTTTGTGACTATTCTCTGGGAGAGGGAAGGGGTTCCTTTTTTTTTTTTTTTTTTTAGTCGTTCAAACTGCTATGAATGTTGCCACTTTATTTCCCGGAATTCGGGAAGTTCGTGAAGATCGTTCCGTTTCCAGTCCCTTTCTCACGATTTTAGCTCGGTTTACATGATGGAATGCAAGGTAAAGCGCCATTCCATCCGGATTTTTTGGCTAAATGGCAACCACATATTGTCGTCTCGCTTATTTTAGACAATTATGGCTTGTTTAAGGTGGTCCTTGATTCTTTGTGAGTGGTTGTAGATGTTTTTGAGGTAGTTGTAGGTGGTTGTTGATTTTTTTGAGGTGATTGTAGGTGGTTGTAGATTTTTTTTGAGGTGGTTGTAGGTGGTTGTAGATGATCAGGATGGTTTTAGGTGGTTTTAGGTCGTTCCATGTTTTAGTAACTACGGACATTTGCCAGGCGTTGACGGTGAAATCTTGAACTTCTCCGACCTTTGCGTTGGTACTTACATGCAACTGCAGTTCTTACTAACATATCAATCACTACAGATGATATCTGTTATAAAAGTATTCTAGACTTACTGAACAATCCTCTCTTGGAAATTATATTGAATTGTTTTACGAAACTGTTGCAGAAACTTTTGAAATCAATGGAAATGGGTTTGATACCAAACAGAAAATTGACTTTGATACAGACATGCCCGGAATGTCAGAGTACACAATGTCATTTTGGGTAGAGTTATCCGGCAGCGGAACTAAGGAGCAAACACGCTCACCAGGGATATATTACTTATCCGACACCGAGTATACGCGAATGCATTTTGCGGATAACAAAGACAGTGAATCTGGTTTGGCGTTCACAATATCATGGAGGTAAATATCCACCACTTTTTACACCGACACTGCTGTGAGGTGACTAATAATTGTTTGAGTACATACCAAATCATTGACGGGGGATAGGAGGCACTAAAATGTATGGCCACAAACTGTTATAGTATACTTTTTTACAACGGAAATTTTCAGAAACCTTTTTAAGTGCACTTCGAATAAATGACAAGAAAAAAGGAGAAAAGCTAGACAGTAAATGCCTTACAAACGTCTTTTCAATTTAGCTACCAAAACTATTAACATCTGACAGGGTTACTGAGCAATCATTTTTTTAGTTTTCTCTGAAAAGGTGTATTAAGTGAACTGCAGGTATTCCGACGTACGATCCGAGTCGACACATGCAAGTTGCTATTTAATTGTTTCTCACGCTTTGAGAGTAAGAGTGCGGCTACCGATTTTGTTAAACGTTTTGAAACGTTTCGGGGTCGGTTACAGCCGAGGTCACCCGTTGTTATGTGCTAAAACTATTCTACTTAATCTCGGCATAATGGCTCTTGATAACAGTACTTGCCTCTCAGCTTAGTAACGATCCTTAAGTGTTAACCTCAACGTCGGGAAATAATTAATATTTCGAGTGAAAGAAAGTAGCCTGTTCCAGGCTCGCAGATAGTCGAGAAAATGAAAAGAACTGCGTGTGTTCACACGCAGTTCTTTTCGTTTTCTCGACTATCTGCGAGCCTGGAACAAGCTAGAGAGAAAGAAGCTTTAAATTAAAGCGAATTCAGTTATTGTAGGAAATCATAATATCCCAGAAAGCTTTTTCTATTGAGCACCTTTACCCAAAGCCTCGCATTCAAGAGTTGCAATTCCACGCTAAATACCTCGCCTACATAACCAGCCACAGTGCGAGAATTATTAGTTATGCGACTCGAGTAAAAATGTGACTCTGAGTTATGCGATTCCACTAAATTTGTAGCTGTTGTGATCCGAGTTTAAAAGATCACTGAGAGACACTGAAATATTCATCTATAAAACAGTGAAAGTCTGATCGGACGGCTGAAGGTAAAGGGTAATAGAGTATACTGTTAGGATAAGGCAATTTCTCATACGGATCAGTTACACACATTGCGCAAGTTATTATACGGTTGACAAATTCAAATTTAACCCACATTGCAACTGACGATAGAAAAAGTTCTTTTTGTCAAAACATATCTTTAATTTTAAAAGCCTTGCCATTTTCCTGAAATATGTATCATTTGTTGTCTAATTAAGTATACATGACCTTTCTTCTGCTTCTGTTACTACTAGAGCACCGTTTATATACTTTGTGCCGTGGCCTCAAGAATACATGGTGACTCCAACTTGGCATTTCATCTGCGTAACATGGTCCGGTCTGAACAACTTACTTCATGTGTACATCGATGGCAAGTCGCCAATAACGTGGCAAAATGTAGCCGGTACAAGGTTTGCAGGAGGCGGACGATTAGGTCTAGACAATCCTTGGGAGGACACGTTTCCGATTCGTTTCACGTCATTCAATATGTGGAATCGTGAGCTGGGAGCTGACGTAATTGAAGCTTATGGGAACGACTGTAATGGTGCGATCGGAAATGTCAAGGAATGGTACGACGTTTGGCCCGTTTTGGAAAAGCATAGCGCTTTTTACATAAAACCATCAACGTGCTCCGCACCCGAGAGGAATAACGACGACTTCCGTTCTTCAAGGAAGTCACTCCTCGCGAAATACAAGAAGAGCAAGCCGTCCAACAAAGATGACAATAAAACATCGTTATAATTAGCACTGATGCTGATAAGCTGCAATTAAAAGGCCTTCAAAAGCTAAATAAAGTACGAAGCAAGCCAATGCTGTTCTGTTTCGTCTATTTGATTCCCTGTACATAAATTAGCTCATAGTTCCTTTGCAATCTCAAGGTTTTCTATGTTTTACCATTCTTTTGCCTGAACATCAAATTGTGCAACGATTAAAATCGATCCAACTTCATCACACTAGGGTTTTGCCCATTTCCGTAAACAAATTCTCGAACACATTTGCAAAGAGAAGGGTAGAGATATGTTTTTTTTCGTGCTTTAGTGATGGGAATGTCAATTCTTAGTGTAGGTTCATCAAACGGAGGGATTCAAGGATAAGGACTTTGGGCATAAATTAAGTAGTACAAAGGGAGTCAAGGTTAGATATAATACACAGACCAGACGAACATTACTTACTGTACTACGGAGCCCAGTAAGGGCCATTCAAATTTTGCGCTCAATTTTTTCTGTCTCGACTTTTTTCTCGCCTTTAAGTTTTTTTCCCGACTTTTTTCCCGACTTTTTTCTCGACTGTTTTCTCGACTTTTGTCCCGACTTTTTTCTCGACTTTTTTCCCGACTTTTTTCTCGACTTTTTTCTCGACTTTTTTCCCGACTTTTTTCCCGATTTTTTTCTCGACTTTTTTCTCGACTTTTTGCTCGGTTTGTGACCAACATTTTTCTCGACTTTGTGATCGAATAAAATCAAAATGGCGACAGCAAGGCTTTCCTTTTTGGTTTTTATTGCAATTCTAACGGAAAGTGCTGGGGTTCTTCCACCTTATTTATCGGCCTTGAGCCTCAATAATCAGCCGGTTGAGCGAGACACACTGATTGAACAATAGTTTTCTACTGGACTCGGCATCCGCCAGCTGAAGCGAATATTGCGTGCTCGTGGTCTTAGAAGGAGAGGTAACAGCAGCGATCCACGACAGGTTTGTCGTGCAGTTCAAGAGGAATTACGGGGCAGCGGCAGCACTATCGGATACAGGCAGATGACTCAAAGGCTTGTAGTTAACTACGGGCTTGTAGTTGATAAGGAAACGGTGAGAGAACTGTTAAAAATATTAGATCCTGATGGTGTAGCTGCACGGTCAAGACATAGACTGCAGAGAAGACAGTACAGAACAAAGGGTCCAAATCACCTATGGCATATTGATGGATATGACAAGTTAAAGCCCT
>NC_090870.1:3644702-3699702 GCF_036669935.1 Montipora foliosa | reverse complement strand
TCGGTTCTAACTCGGAACACTGCGAACGAGAGCAGATCGATTGTTACGTTTTCTCTCGTTCCCAGTTGGACCGAGTGCGTCTACTGTCCAACCGTAATTCTGAAGGATGACATCGCGCTGAAAGCTGGGCAATGTGGGCTTTTGAGGATGGTTAGCGACTATATGGAAAAGAGTTTGGCTCGGATAAGTTGAGACACGTTGAAGGTAAAATTATCCTAGCGTAGCTCTGTGAGAGAGAATTCATCGTTCGGGGGATTTTATTCGCAATTTTAGTCCAGATTCGAGGTTGCTTCGATATAATGCCCCCTACATTGTCATTTTATAGTGAAGCGCCATGTCAATACCTAGCTCAGATATCATGTCAAATAACTCCGACATCGTGTTTCAGACACTAGAAGTTATAACTAGAAGATATGTTTGAAGTTTGGAGACCATTTTATTGGATGTCATATCGAGATTATTTGAGCCGAAATCGCTGCCTCACGACTGCTGTTTGCAGAGCCTGGGTCACCTGTGTGTACAGTAGACTTTGATCAGTCTTTCTGCGAAGCTCGACAAGTTGGTTTTCGACAAGAATTAGTTGCAAATGGAAGTTGGACGAAACGAATTTAAGAGAACTCGATGATAACTTGTGTTTGTTTACGGGGAGGAATACGAAGAGGCACGAGACGAATTTCGCTTCGCGGGCGCCCTATTTTTCGGGGGAAAAATAAGAGAAACAAGACGCCCAAATAATGGCGTTTACGTGGGATGCCTTTTTTGACAACAAAGCAGATTAAAGAAAAATAAATGTGGTAATCTGGCCTACAATTCTAAAATGAACAGAAGAGATTAGAAACAACCAATTCAATTGTATAAAAAGAAGTTTAGGCAAACGGAAGTGAGCTGTTTTCCTTTTTAACTTACTTTGACACTGTCATATTTATATAGTGATAAGTACTTTTTTTTTCTCCCTGAGAGACGATAAGACGATTGTCCTGACATGCGAAGTGTTCACTTCCGGTTTCCATCCTGTGAGATCTATGTGCAACACGTATGGTGTATAAAGCCTAAAACAAAAATGCAGCGCTTGTACCACGTTTAAAATCAATGAACACAGGAAATGTCTTGTGACCAACAGTTGATTGTGTTCACAACATGATACAATTAAATCGAAAAACTCAATGTCTTATATAACAATAATTTATTATTTTAAAAGACATAATTTTTTCGACGAAGACGCGTTCGTGTTGTGTTCTAGTTTTAAAAGAGATTATTATATAACTTTGTTGATCATTACATGATGAACAAACTGAATTGTTTTACCTCCCAACTCAAATACGTTTTCCGATTGGAGGAGGACGTGTCATGTGTCATGGGTCAAAACTCACTAACTCCCTAGGGAAGCAACGACTTGAACTTTCGACTCGCACGTGATCAGGTCGTGCAACTTTGAAACCGCGACAAAATTGTATGCCAGCCGCGTCAAGCAAATAATTTTTACGCAGGCATGCCAGCTAAACGGTTTCAAACAAGAACTGAAAAAAAATTGAACAGCTTCTACGCGACAAAAGCTCAGAATATACTAGCAAGATTTGTGACTTATTTTATATGCAAATTACTGGGATTGGTGACATTTTGCAATAAAGTCGTAAGCTGGCATCCGTGTACTGTTGAGAGTGTCTAATCGACGTGGGTGGGTGGGTGGGTCGTGAGTCGTGGGTTGTGTGTCGTGGGTCGTGGGTCCCTAACCCTAACCCTAACCCCTAACCCTAACCTAAACCTTTTTTTTATCAACGACTGGAAATTCTCGAAACGGACAAGACCTAAGACATAAGACAAAATTGGACGGAGCACTGAGGGAGCTAATATATATCTTTTTTAATCTTCAAACAAACACGACCCACGACCCATCCATCCTCGCAATTTAGCCTCACCCTGGAGGCAGTGTGGCCCAGTGGTTAGGGCGCTTGCCTTGAGATCCGGAGATCCCGGGTTCAAGACCCGCTCTGACCACTCGTTGAACTGAATTTGATCCTGGTAGTCCCTGGTTCAACTTCCCAGCCGCACTTGTAAATAGCCAACTGGTTTGCCTCCAGCCAGTTGGGATTCTTAACAGTTGTTGTTGTTCTGTTCCGTCGTTTCGTTGAGTTTCATTGGCCCTGAAAAGTCCCTATGGGGAGCGGTCAATTAAGTATGTATTGTATTGTATTGTATTGTTCTATTTTGAGTTGGGAGGTATAACAAGTTGGGAGGTATAACAAAACACTTAATGACTGTCCCACGGGAACTCGACCCTCAATGTTCCCGAGGGGGAACATTGAGGGTCTCGGGGAAACAAAACTCACTGTTTCCCTTGGAGGCAGTCATTAAATGCTTATTCTTTGTTGTATGACAAAAGGTAACGTAACTATAATTCCTCTGTCATTACACAAACTGTATTGAACAGCAATTATTAATGCCACTAAATTAAGTGTGTGTAGACACAATAAGAAATATATCACAATGCCCAATGTTATTAAATTTAAGCCCATACATGTGATGTCAATTTTTATTATATAGGTACTGATGAAATACCAGGATTTCTCCTTTTACTAAAAAATCATATCTTTACCGCGCGCAGTGAACATATCATTTTTATCTTTCACATGTGAGAATATAGGTGTCGTCATGGTAACGAGCACGATTAGCCAATAAAGCGCAAGCTTCCTCTTCATTGTAAGATACTTTTGTGCCTTAATATAATTCTTCTCTACTTCATTAACATTTTTATTGCAAAATTTTACATTATCATGATTTGTTTTTCATAACTTTCATATCTTGTTTCATGTTACACAGCATGCGTGTTTTAGCGGTTGGTGACCTCTTTTTTTCATCATTTCGAAAACGAGTAAAACAAGTTGTTTTAAATCTAGACATTTCATCAATATCTATATAATAAACAGAACATTACATGGCCGCTTGGCGTGAAAACTTCCCTGGTTAAACAATAATAAATTGATTAAATCCTTTCGATCATTCGTCTCCCGATCGTGATGTGACTGTCTACTGATAACATATTTGCAGGCCTAGTGTGCTTTTTTTCCCTTTAATCCAACCAACATGTTTCTTTGTTCGGGATGACAAAAGGATTTATAAAGCTTCCACTGGCCCGGATGTGAAGCATGAGGAATTCTTCTGAACAAATGTTTCCAAATGTATTTATAAATTTTAACAGTGCTACATTGCATTTGATGGAAAATAACATGAACATCGATAGAATTGACCTTATCACCAACGCTGTTTATCGATCTTCTTCTTAAAATGTGAGCTTAACGTCCATTACATAAAACCTTACACAAAGCATAATTACCGATTCGTGAATTGAACTGTGATATTTTTGGTAGAGTATAACTACTGGTCATAACTCTCCATGCATGAAAGTATGGCAACCCTCGGAAAATCGAAAGCACAGTATTCAAGTGGCCAAACAGTCCCATATAGACAATTCAAAGTGTATCCATGGGTGTATTTATATCTTATTTATATCTACCAGGGAATGTGGAACATACTTTATTGGTGACGTGAATTTGATCGAAAGTTTAAGTTTATTTAACTGCTAAGTATACTTACCTGCTTGGCATGTTGGAACTTAACGCTTAATACGCTTATTCGGACTCATGCATGGAATGTCGGAAAAAATACCCCAATGTCTTAAGTTAAGGCTTAACCGTAAAAAGTGAGTCACGGAAAATCTTGGTTAAATTCATGATCCAGATTAGTGCACTTTGTTGAGGGAAGGTACGTTTTTTATTGGGGGGAGGGGGGGGGGGGGGGGTGGGACGGGGTATCAGAATTTTTTTGCGAAATAAGTCGTAGCCCGCCCACGTCCTGAAATGGATTAATGCATGACCCTTCAAAAATACCCAAACAAAAACATCTGACCCTCCCCCATCCCTCTCGACCTATCCACGACCAAAATAACCGGAAGTGGAAATACCAAACTGGAAGTGTTACTCATATAACCTCGTTCATCTGCGCACAAAGTAGTTAATTGCGTGGTGGGTGATTGTACTGTGAAAACTTGAAAATGGGCAAGGATGTACGAGGAATAGAAATAGGGAAATGTGCTTGTGGTGAATGCGTGGATTTCATGAGGTCTGATGGAGCAACTTGTGGCTATTGTGGCTGTTTGTCGACTGGCCATTCTAAAAAGGATGCCCGCTACTCCTCTGACTCAGTTGATGGCACATCGGCTGCGGGAACAAGTGAAAGCACAAGTCCAGAGAAGTGGAAAGATGAAGACCTAGGGTGGTTCCCAAACCCTAAGGGCGAATATAGTGATGTAGTAGATCGAGTTGTCGGTTCAGGTTCGATTAGCTTATTTTAAGTGACGAATCCTCACCGGAGACTGATTCAGTATACCAGACCCCTGCGCGGAAACATCAAAATAATTGGGCGAAAGCAGGCACGGGTTGAGAGAGACAATTATGTTTGTTGGGAGAAGATAGTTCTTTGATAAGTAAATTTTTCGACACCTGTAAAATAATTTAGATTAATCTCGACTGTTAGCTTTGCATGTATATACAAAATAGAAGCGACATGGAGTAATTTTTTCCTTGCAAAAAAAAACTATTACCCTCCCCGGGTTGAGAATAAAACAGGTTTGACCCTCCCCAATTTATAAAAAAATTACTAAGGACCCTCCCCTCCGAAGCCCCCCCCCCCCCCCCCTCCCAATTAAGAACGTACCTTCCCTAACCGGTAAATGAAGTCAAATCAACTGCTTTTCGATGATCTTGGCAATCCTCGTAAATAGCACGACCTGCAAAATTACCAGCAGAAATTGTCCAAATAATTTTGAGAGTCAATTGACTGTTACACATAGCCTTTGAAATTTATAGTGCCATGATGGCACGGTAACTTCTTAGTGTAGCAAACGTCATGTGATCACAAATGAGGGTGGCATTCACAAGCTCCCATTAAATTTAACCGTTTTTAGAGGCTAATGTGATTAACGTTTTAATTATTTAAGTACGTGGTGAGACCGGTTGAGTGCCAATAACCACGCAAAAGCTTTGCGAAGAAATGTGGTATTAGTATAACTGTAGAAGTAGCCAATGGAGTCCGGCAGTTCAAGTCGTATTTCTTTTTTCATTGAGAACTGATGACAAAATTATGAATAAATCCAGAACACCTCGTTCTCGGAGAAGTCATTCGAACTTTCGACGCAGTCGAGTCCTGGTAGCAAGATATTGTGAAATATCTGGAGTGGGATTTTCTTTTCACTTCAAAAAATCGTTTGCTTGCTGTCTGCCATCGGATGTTCCCACGCCATGTCGAAACCACGCCCGGGCAGATCATCTGTCTCAAACTATTCGAGTGATGTTGACAGGATATTTTCCATACGACCCTGTCCTACAAGAATGATATTTTTTTGAAACGATATAGACCGGCCGGAAAACCGATATTGTTTTACTTTTCTTGTCAGTGCCGTAGTAACTCCATCTCAGACCCCAATGGTTTTACTATTGAAATAACCAACTTCCGAGCGCGAGCACCGGTGACGTTTTCTCTAGATCCAGTGTCTTCTAAAGACGCCAAAGAAATTCGTAATACACAGACGCGTAGACAGGTATTAAAATTAAGTCCTTTGTGCTTATAAAACGCAGACTTTGCAATAACAGGGTATTTATAACCGCAATTTAAACAATTTAAACAGTGAAATATTCCTGCGACACAACTATAGCTGGAGTCTTTTGAGGACATTCTCAACCAAAACACTGAATGCAGATCAGCAAGATGATGAGGCAGCCGACAAAAAATCACTTCATATTCCTTGTGGTCTTCCTGGCAGCAGTTTCTATTCTGTCTGAAGTTTCCTCCAGCTCAATCCCAAAACGTAAGTGTTTGATAAATTTGGAACTTTACTCTTTTTTTCTCGTGTGGATGAGAACGATTTGCTTAATTAAATTTTATTTGATCGGAAGAAAAGCGCCATCCCCCTTTCTGAAAAGCTACTGAGCTCACCAGCTTTATTTTACGCGATATGAAATAGACAAGGTGGCGAGTATTTAACATTTACTCTTCTCCTGCTGTCTTAAGTCATTTTTAGCACACAAAGCACGCGTTTTTGAGGTATATGTGTTGTCGGCATCCACACAAGCAAATATGTATTTCCGATTGCAAAATATTTCCACTTAAAATGAATCGGGCCAGAGCTTCTAGGTTTTTGCAGTGCAGCTTTTGCGCAATTCCCCACCTTAGAAAGTAAATTCCCTTTCTGCCTGCTAACATTGCGGTTTTCGAGTTCTTATTTCCTCTGCGCAACTGAAAGGAAGCGTCATCTAACTTGCTCAAACATGACCGGAAACAAAAACTGTTGAATATTGTTAAGGGCAATAATTGCGTCCGAAGGGCGCAGTCCTAATCTGCGAACGCTCATGAAACTACTATCTGTTTTTGACCCACCTTTAGCCACCACGCAGAGTTTTTTGGAGTTTTTTCTCTGTTAGGAACTAGTATCTATTTTCTGCCTCGGTTTAAAGGTGTAGCCTCGTTTACACACAAATCACGTGAATGACAATTAAGTTTTCACAACCCAACTATTACTTTCCTTCACTACTGACCAAATCGGTGCTGTTTTTTTTAGCCGAAAATGAAGCTATCCTGTATATGCGCTTACCTCGACCTTTCACGTCCCAGATGCCTTCCCCCATTACCCCTACCTGTCGGACGCACACCCCTATTATTTCCAATTACTCCTACCTACCCCGGAGATGGAACATGACATGACATGATATGACTAGTTGGAAATATAAAGTCATGACTCTGGCATTTATACCGGAAAGTTCTCTATGCAAAAGGCTTGCTGCTGTCACTGTGCTCACATCAGATTTTCCGAGTGCTGGAGGACGTGGGTTCGAGACCCTGTGGGAAAAACGTGCTTCCTTAGTTTGTTAGGGTGTGGAGTAGGTTCATCGGAATATGGTAGGGATTTCAAGTCTTCTCGTAAAACTGACTATTAACCGTAGGCCCCGCCTCTCATACGGCTCTGTAGGAAGTAATTCAGCATGAGTGGTCGACTTCGAATCTTCTAAATGGACTACTGATCGATGAAACGACACGAGTAACTGCCGACAGTAGACAAATTGGAGCAGTCCAGATTTCGAAACAGATAAACAAATATAGGACGATATATTTTTCTGCATAAAAAGGGATGCTTTATCAATAACTTTTATAATCACTTACTGAAAAAAACGTTAAGAAAAAGGGCGTAACGTTACATATTAGAAATTCATGTAACGACAAATATGTTGCTGATGAGTAAATCTTTGCAGTGTGTAGCACGTTCGGTTTGCGTGCTGATGTGGCCAGCATTTCAACTGCTTTTAACGTCTTATCCATTATTTGAAGTACGGCTTTGACACGCTTCACTGCAAAGATGACTTGATTCAATATCCGGACAATGAATGGCTGCGAGACTGCTGGTGACCTTGTATTGACACAGACAGTCACTGCTTGTATCATGTTAATTAATATTGTGTTGTTGTAATTCAAATTAATCTACATTAACATTAGAAAGGCAAAAACGATTTGTATCAAAACAGGGTAACTGACAGCCTCGCTTCCATTCTTAGGCCAGGTAACTAAGCTACAGCTGTAAAATGGTGTATTTGTTAAAAAAAAAAAAAAAAAACAATACAGCTGCAGAGATTTAGCTTACTTGATAATCCGGACTTCTCTGTGGTGTACCAGGAACAACCGTGTTGTCTTTCTCATTCTTTTTATCTAAATCAAAAAATACTAAGGCGCCAGAGTAGCGTTCACTACGATCATTTTGGGGTTTAGTGGGTGTGGAGTGGGCTCAAGGAGTTGAACCAAAGAACCAAAGCTAAAAACGTAAAAAAAAAAATATGGGTGTATATTTAATAAATCAAGAAGTTGACGACTTTCAACCAAGCGATTGAAACAACTAACTTCTTTAGGCATTTTTTGCCTACTTAGCTGAACGTGAGCAAAGGGCGCTGGGACTACGTCATAAGATTGGGCAATAATGCAGATTAGTGTCAACATGCCCCGGAAGTCTTACAGCCGGGTCGGAGTAAAAAGTTTGATTTGCAGCACCGTTGAAACATCTTCTTGCAGGTTTGAGTCGCCGCAGCACTTCTTTGTGGTTAAATCGCCGCTTTTTCTATGTTCCATCGACAAATGCAGGAGGTGAGCAGGTTCTTTTTCATAGATCACATTGTTTATTTAGCCAGCTACAACATGTAGGCGACTTTCGTCACTCCTAGACCAATAGACCATATTTGTATTCTCAGTATTGGACTGGAACTAGCTTGAAATGGAGGCTATAATGCGGGGAAATCTTTTCAAATGCAAACACTAGTTAATATATTCCCCCGCATTACCCTCCATTGCAAGAAGGTAGTTCCAGTCCAATACTGAGAATACGAATATGGTCTATTAATACTATTAACAGTCATTGTATACTTTAATTAATCCTAGCACCACTAAATATTCGTATCATAAGGACCCAGCCACGTAGCTTTTCCCACATGGCGGCTGGAGAAGAAAGACGACACATAGGATGTACTTATCAATTAAGAAGTACCAGGAGCTTATAATGGGCTTCTGGAAGTACATTTAAATGTGTGCCTTTGCAGTAATCTGTGGTTTTAAAACACCGGAACGTTATTAGAATAAGGACCTCAAAGGTGTGATGTTCTTTCACCTCGACCGTCCTTATTTGGGGTTTCTTGGTGGCGGACAGTATAAAAATGTGAACGTTAAGCGAGTTGTGTCTTTATTGGGATCCTTGCCTCAAGTCAATATTTTTATCGTTAGTTGACTTGTTGGTATTATGTCCTAAATGTTGATATTTACAAGACTTCAGTATAGCCTAGACTTCATTATTTTCAGGTGCTGATTGAATGTTTCAATATAGGATCGCTGTACGTAGGTAGTTGCTAACGATTGCTGAAATTACAGATTGTAGGGACAAGAGGAATGATTGCGTAAATGTGATCGATCCGAAATGGTTTGTCGAAGATTGCGACAAGTACAGGGGGGAATGTGATTACACGTGTGGAATATGCCAGGGTAAGTTCTCATTAACACTCCGATAATACAATACCGGTATCTATTCATTCATTGCATATTGAGGAATCCGACGAATCGTAGTGATGGGAGCACCCGCCTTACATCAGGGGAGAAGCACGCGACGTTTTTGAGGGACAGAAACCGAAGTAAACATTTCGTTTGACATTCCCTCCTAGAGTTTTAAAATCATCTCCAAATACATGAAACGATGGAAAGGTGTAATGCGCCCTTGAGAAGGACAGAGAGAGAACCCTGGAAGCTGTCCAGCAGCATCCTTATCTGGGTGTTTTGCTGTCCAGTGAACTCGACGACTTCATTTATTCAACCATCTGTACATCATGATTACAATAAGTATAGTTTCTTTCCGAGAACCATAAGGGACTGGAACTGTTTATCACCAGCATTTTGCAGTGCAATACTATTTTGAGTTTTATTTTTAAGTATAGCTATATTCTCAATTATTCTCTTATCTCTTATCTCTTCTTGGTGTGTAATAGCGGCGTTGAAGAGTATTAAAGTAGATACAAGTTGCTTGGCAATGGACGAAAGGACAACCGAAAAATCAGAGTCCGAAGCAGGACTCGAACTTACGACCTCCGTTAAACCGGTTGGATCTCTACTCATTGAGCTACTAGAGAGCTTACTGGAGAGCTATGTCGCTTATCTACAATTGTAGGTCCTGAATGGAGAAACAAACACTCAACAAACTGAGGCGCATGACTTTGTAGATCCCGCAGACTAGTGGGATACATTGTCCAATCAAGACCAAGATAAACGACCTAGCTCTCCAGTAAGTTCCAGTTGCCCAATGGGGAGAACACCCAACCGGCCGGGTGTTACGGACGTCGTATGTTTGAATCCTGCCCCAGTTGTCCTTTTGCCCATTGTCAAGCAACTTGTATTCTAATCTTGTGAAACGATTCTTAGCAATATAAATGGTCAGGGATGGCAGGGTGGGGAGAGCACTCGACTTCCATCAATGTAGACCCGGTTCAATTCCCAGACTCGGTGTCGTATGTGGGTTGAGTTTGTTGGTTCTCTACTCTGCATCATTGGAGAAGTTTTCCTCCGGGTACTCCGGTTTCCCCCTTCCTCAAAAACCAACATTTGACTTGATTTGTGTTAATTGTCAATTTCAATTTACAGTGTCCCCAATAGGTCATTTTACAGTTGTTTGCTCAGTGACCTAGCCTATGAATGGCTGCGAGGCTGCCGGTGACCTTGAATTGATGCACACCTGACTGCTTTTATCATGTAAATTGCGTTGTCGTGATTCAAATTAGTCTACATTAACGTTAGAAAAGCACAAAGGTTTGTATGAAAAAACAGGGTCACCGGCAGCCTCGCTTCCATTCTTAGGCCAGGCAGCTTAGCTACAGCTGTAAAATAGTCTATTAGTGCTCCAGCAGAACGACAAGACACTTAAATAAATTTCCTTTCCTTTCAGTGTGGTAGTGTCAAGACACTGAGTTAAGAAAGGGACACTTTTCTCACTTCCGGTTACCGTCCGTGGCAAAAACGTCACGTGCTTTTAAGCACAACACGTAAAGGAGTTTAAAAGCTCACCTTAATGCATGCGTCGGCGCTGCCTCTTTTATCTCTCCCCACCCCCCTTATCAGCTACGCTCGTTACACAGGCTGATATGTTGGGCATTCGACCATCTGAGACAAAGTTGGCGTCATATAAGGGATGAATTGATTTCTACGAGACGGATACTGCGATTTTATTCCCAGATCCACAAATCATCCTTTGATTTATTGCTCTTGCAAAGGCCAGTTGCATTTGATCAAATTTGTTCAAATTCATTACGTTATCAGGATTGGCTTTATGCTCTGGATTAAGGTCGCAAGTTTATTGGCTTTTCAAACTGTTAATTGTGAATCTGAATAAAGCTTTCGGTTAGTATCGGGAAGAAACAAGAGTTCAACTCGAGCAAGGCTTTATCAATAAGCACGAGGATTTGATGCGAGCTAAAATATGAAGGGGAGTAGTGTTGGTTGGCACAGTGGAGAGAGCACTCGCCTCCCAAACTCGTTCTCAAGGTCTCTCTTCTCTTCCTCGTTTGTCGTTGAGGAGAGAGACAACGCAACCTGTCGACCTCCCAGAATTTATCTGATATACACAATGGCTACCGTGCTCTTACTCAGGAGTCAGGATGGCTTAGTGGTTATCAACCGTGCCTTCCACCCCTGCGATCCGGGTTCAACTCTGGCCTCAAGCCCTATTCAGTCGATCTCAATCTGAATCCAAGGGTTTTTCTCCGGGTACTCCGGTTTTCCTCCCTCATCAAAATCGACTTTCTCAGTTAATAAGATGCGGGCGGATACCCTCGCAAGGGATAACCTCTGGTATCTCTCCCTTTCATTGTATTAAAATGAATAAAGTTACATTTCTTTCTTTCTTTCTTTCTATCGTTAATTTAGGACACTGTATCCTAGGAACTGTAGTAGCAGAGAGAAAAAGGAAGATAAAATTCATTATTCCCCTTTAACATATGGGAAGTGACGTGACAATATGTCACGCAACCTGTTCCTAAGACAAAATAAACGCAGCAATATTGTAACTGCCTGCAATATTGTTGAGTGATGATGTTAGACGCATGGCTGAACGTATCAAGAATGGTTTGCGAATAGTGATCGAACGAAAAATCACGCGGGCTCAATTAACGTCATCCACCATGAAAGACTAAACTCTCCAAAATTAACATGTTGCCCAAGATTTTGTTGGCTAACCATGTTGGTACATTAAGGCAATATTGCTTAATGTTTTTTTTTTTTTTTTCCATGAGACTGTTTATTAAGCAGAATGCAGCTGTCGCACACGACCTTTCGAGGGAGGGTCCTTTACTGACTCATGTTTATTTTTACATTGATTTGATTTGATCCCATAGGATATGCACAGTGCGATGATGAGTTTCCCACTTCTAGGTGCGTTGCTGTAGAGAGGCGGTTACAGTGCAGGAGTCGGGATAACATGGGAAGATGCAAAAAGACCTGCTGCGACTGTAAGGATGACCAGTAAGTATCACATCGTTGACACGTCACTGGTGTCCAAGGTCACAGTTATCTTTCCTCATTATTATTATTTACCTTTCTTTTTTCTATTCCGTAAATGTTGCTAGTTATTCCGATGGGCAGTTGATAAAGGCTGTCATTACTTCTATCAGATATGGCCCTTTCCCAACCAAGGGTATAGCTAGGGGGTCCTGGGGTGCCCGTGATCCCCTCCCCCCCCCCCCCCTTTGTGAGCTTTTTAAGCAAACAACCTACATTATTAAGGTGAGTACCCTCTGTTTGACATAGTGCGACCCCAACCCCTCCTTTGAAGAATTTTGGCTACGCCCCTGCGAACTAAGAAAATATAAAGAAGAGCCCGGGTTCGGGCAGATTCACCTTGCCCTCTTTGTGCCCAGCCCACGGCAGCTGACAGATTTCGGGAGGAGAATTGACAAAAACAAGAAGAAATTTAAAATCTAGTGAAATTCAAATACAAGCAAATGTGGTCGAACCACTGAGAATAAAAAGGATACCCATCGGAACGATTCTTTCCAGTCTGATTTGGCATATTTCCATATTGTAAAATGGCATAATATATACGCCTTGTGACGTTTTGGGTTCAATTTAGAGTGAGCAACTCGCATCTGGAATGACCGATCGAGTTTAAATTATCTAATGTTCCTTATATCTTGTAATTGTTTGTTTGTTTTTTAGTCCAAACTGCATGTAGTTTATCCTGGATGACGGAAGTTGCCATAAGTTTGGGACTAGTTGTATATGATTTTAAAACGAAAACGAAGGAACCACCAACAAAACTCAAAAAATATTAAAGAGGACATATCTGTGTTGATTCCATTTTCTTAGATGGTAGAAGTTGTAGACAATTTCAATTTCCTGTTGGTTCAATGGAGTAGATGATCAATAAAATCTCCCGCTTTTTGTGATTTTCTGTCATTTCGTCTCATTGTGAGGTTTGCTATAAGTTGAATTAAGATTAACAAATTTAACAGAAATCTACCCTTGTGCGCTAATCTCGTATTCCCGGGACTGGGCTGAATTTCCTCGAATCCTCAGTTCTTTTTGAAGGATTAGTTGCGCATGAAAGCAACGTTCTTTTTCAAAATAGTTTAAAACTTTATAAAACTTTAAGAACCGCATAAAACTGAACGGCTTTATGTCAGGCCTCCTGTTCATATTCAATATGAAATGTCCCATGTTGCAGTTAGGGCACGCCTGCCTCTTTCACTGACAGATTGTTGAAATGTCTCAGAAAACAGAGTTCGCCTAAAGTGTTACCTTTCCAATAGCAGTGACAACCTTCGTACATAGAGCAAGAATAATATTTTAATAATTTCATTTTTTATTCTTTCCCTCCAATACATGTTTGAATATAGTAGTTGTGAAAATCAAGTAAAAATGGTAATCAGTTTATGGAACTGGTAGGGAGGTGGGGGGGGGGGGGGGGGGGACAGGATGTCCACACCTTGCTTCATAGAAGCGTTAAGTGTATCAACGAGTTACTTGAATAAATTTAAATTTCATCAAAGGAAACACATTTACGATCACTTGGAGGACACAAAGCTTTCATTGTATTCAAATCACGGTTTCTAAGGCTCAAAAAATGTACGTACGTTTTCTTTTTATAAGTCACGGTTTCTTAATGTGTATTTCCGAATTATTGTTAGAATTTGTTGGAGTCTGACACCAGCTGACCGCTGAAAGGAAAATAATTGTCTATTTTTAATATCGCCTGGTTCTACCTCTGTGCGGCAGGTTAGAGAGGCAAATAATTTGTGATAAGTGCCAATTACCTTAAAGAAACACTTCAATTTCCGCATGAAAAGCCGTCTAAATTGAAACAGAGCGTTCACGATCTTTATTCGATATGTCAAGGTTCACTGTTATTTTCTTGATGTATCTGGCCTTTGTGGGAGATACGAAGGCGTCAGAGTTGAAAGACGAAATGATAAGACGCACAAAGGAGTTTAAAAAGTCAGGTAAGAATAGATTTAACCCCACGACATTTTATGAAAGGGATCGCGGTTGCCATATTTTTGGTGAATTGCATGTATTCATCGTAATCTTGAATTCACAACTACGTATAAGAACTGTTATGGAGACTGGACCTTTTATTGAAAAGAGCTTGTTTTTCAAAATAAAACTGAGAGCAAATAGACACCGGGAAATTCAACAGGCAAACACAAGCAACAAACAAAGTTACCCGGCACAAATTCGGCTAAGCCGTTCTCAGAGACCTTATAAGATGTTACTTGCTCCAGTTATATTCAAACTGTTGCTTCAATTTGTCTAAGGATAACTCAACTTACAACTTACTATATCTTTTGAATTAAATGAGTTTCCTAAACCAGGAAAACGCTGCAAGGGAAATAATGTGGTTTCGTTTATTCATTGCTTCGTGTATTTTATAGAGATTTCAATCGTATAAGCCAGGTACCCGTCTACCTCCTGACAAGTCTTTCTTGTTTCACAGTGTTACTTGACCTATACTTGAGTAATCTTATTGCCTCTATTCACTGATTCGATCAGAGACCGACTGATTTTGGGGTTTTCAAAATTGATAGAATGTGGTTTAATGTTTCCAATTTCACCAAAATTTGCGTTCGGCGCAAACTGATCCCACACTGGCGACTTCTGATTCGTTGACTGTTACTGGACGAAACTGACACCACGCAAGGCTTGTTTTGCATTGAACACACCAAATCGAATTCATTGTAAAGCCAAGACTTGAGGCCAACTTTTTGTTCAAATTTGATTACCACATCGGTGAAAAATCGCGAAAAAGTCAGTCCAAAAGAAAACTGAAGAAACTTTGAAATGACTCGTGGACACCCGGCAAAAACCTGAGCGCTTGTGGCCCTATTTGTCTAAACGATGGATCTAGTGGACCTCAGAGGCTTGGATCTAGGGAAAACTGACGTCATTTACTGACCCTCATCATCATGCAAAACACGAGTTCAAAAATCTGTAAGCTGCAGATTAAATTCAGCCGTGTACCTTAAACTAGTGCGTCTTTAACGTCATTTTCTCCTCGATCCAGTTCTATCAAGATTTTAAAGTTAGCGGTGGCGGACTATTAAATAGGAAAATTCCAGTCAATATAAATATGGCGTGTTTTTAGTGTCAAAATTCAAACGTGCATTCGGCAATTCGAACATTCAATTTAGCTATTCAAACTCAGATAATATGAAAAATACCATAATATTCTTTGTTTGTCCTTGAAAAATTTTGCATAAGCTTCAAGTTTCTCTTGGAACCATTATAAGTCCCAACAGAAAATGAAAACAACGCTTGTGCAAATTTTGGAGGGACAAACAAAGGGTATTATGGTAGTTTTGATATTGGCTAATAAACATTCAATTCGGTAATATTCGGCAATGGGCTTTTGGCAGCTGGCGGTCAAATGGTACAAAACTCGCCATACCGGAGAGCAAATTGCGCAATGGGACGTCTAAAACAAAGCAACTTAATTAAAATTTTGTTTTAGATGTCCCAGTTCGCAATTTGCTCTCCAGTATGGCGGTTTTTGTACCACGCGTGATCGCCAGCAGCAAAGGGCCCATCATTATATTCAATTAGGCATAAGGTTATCTTTAATGAATGTTTAGAATTCTTTCTGTATTGGTCAAACAATGACCTGTGACGTGTGACGCGAATTGACTACTTGGATTGCCGAACTGAATGTTTAAATTGCCGAATTGAATATTTGAATTGTCGAATTCGAAACTCTGAATTGCGGAATTGAAAGTTTAAATTGTCGAATTGAAAGTTTTAATGAATGGTACGTTTGAATTTTGACACTAAAAGCGCGCCATAAATAAACAGGTGTCTTTTTGAAATCAAAGTTAAACTTGGGTCGTAATGAAATCCATAGGAAAAGAAGAATTGATTCTTTTGTCATAGTAGCACTTTCAGTGAAAACTTTTACCAACCCTAACCTACCCTTAAACTCTCCATCACTTTACAGCTTACTAAATTATTGAGAATTGCCCCTTCCCTACAGGAATTGCGGGATGTGCTATTGTGCCTTTTAACAGAGCCTCAAAAGCCTGCAAAATACAGCGACAACAAGAACTTCTGGCAACCAGACAGGACTACGTACTAAAAAAGTCGTCTATTGAATGTCCTTTCGCTTGTTTAAACAAGACTCTTGAAGAAGTTTTAAGGATTTTGTTGAAAGATGCTCTGAACAGTCACTGGATTCGATTGTACAACTCCACGATCTGGAAAAATCTCGGTTTATTCTTCCTTTTTGACGCCAAAACCAAAGGAACTGAGTTTCAAACGGAAGGAGACTTTACGAGAACATACAACTTCTTCGTCGCTAATCGTTTCCATGGCGTTAATACGGTGGGACCTCTTTCACGTTGTTATCCGTTTCTTACTTGAAAAGTTGTTTAGATATTAACGTACACCTTTAAACAAAGTTTAATCGTGCCGTGACGCACTGTTCTAACTAAGTAGAAAGCAAAATATATCAGTGTCAGATGTAGGTAATACTTCCAGCGATTGGTTAGACCGCATTTTTTCTTTGTTAACCAAGGGCTGATTTTAACTTGCGATGCCAGTATAAGCACAAGCAATAAACTAAAGCTCATCAGTGTCTTTATCGTAAGCACCTTCTGCTTTAACACTGATTAACGAGAAGTTGAATGTGTCTGCGCACGAGCTTGTGTTTATCCTTGTCTCGCCAGTGAAAAGCAAGCTTAAAACTGACCGGCCACCTCTGACGTGAGGCTTAAACAGGAGGTTGAAAACGACACCGTCCATCGCGTCCATAACTTTTTTCAAAACAGACGCGACAGAGAGTAAAAAAAGAGGAAGTGTCACGGTAATGACATGGTATTTTAACTTCTTTCTGTTTAAGCTTCACATAAATCATTCGAGGTCATTTTACTTTTAATTTGCATAAAGAAGTGGGGTAACTTTCTCAATTTTAGATGATTTTTCCAGATTTTCTACAACTGTGAAAACTTAAAAAAAAAAAAAACACCTATAGGCGAAAGAGCATTTTATAGGAACAAACAACTTCATCCATCCTCGCCAGTTTTGCAGCAGCATAGTCAAGTGTAAACAAATTGCTTGATTAGAAATCTTTAGGTATCTAAGTAAAACCATGTATGTACTGACTGTTTAACTCAAGACTGAAAGCATACTTTAAATTGTGTTACGTCAGATCCGTGATGGTCTTCTAAAGCGTGTTTAGTTCCTTTGAGGAAGTACGCAATATTTTTGGCTCTTTTAATTATCAAGAATACACGCGACATGTGTTCATCCTTGCGCGTGGTTTGAGTAATGTGGCAACATTGTAAGGAGCCTTCTAATAAGCATGCGCTCTTTGAAAACTTGAAGTTCTCGTCGTACTGGCTTGGTCTAAAGTTCTTCATCATCTAAAATTACTTTTTTCTTTACTTTTCAGAACGATACAAAGTATTTTCAGTTCCAGTTTGAAGACCCCAACATTCCTTTTAGGAATCTATCGGAGCTTGCATTGTGGAGAGACGACGAAGTTTTTACTGATCAGCGGTTAGCTGGCCTAAATCCAATGGCCATTGAAAGGGTTTCATGGGATCCAGGTAACCAGGCCATCATTGATAAATGTAACAAGGCTTCCATTGATGGCTGTCCCAAACAGTTCAAGTCTTGCTGGTACGGCGAATAACGTGTCTATGTCGCGTAGCAAGCAAGAAAGAATTTAAGACGGAACCCGGTTCGGAGCTAAGCTGCAAATTAAGGAAACGAGCTGTGCTAAAGGGAACTATGAAAGGAGAGTACCGAGAGCAAAACATTGCATTTTTTGGAACAAATGTTCTCTTCCGAAGTTTATCCTCCTTCACGCGTCCCTATAAACAAACTGTTGATGTTGCTTTCTTTGAGATGGCGAAGTTTGAAAACGAACACGACGATTTTTGCCCAGATGTAAAAAAATGCACTCTTTTAGGAACGAAAATAAAAAACTGTTTTGCCAACCAGTGCTTTTTCGAAATGGAAATTCTTTATTTCTCCTGTTTAGCACGAACTGGAGGTGTGGACTGGACTGACCTTTGTCGGAAACTAAACCCAAAGTTTAACTGGGAAGGAGCGACGCAAGATGTGTTGGGCATGGATATTTCCCTAAGCCAGGTTAGTTGTTCAAGCTAATCTGTCCTGCATGGTTTGGTTTTGAATATATTGGTGTCCAATAGGCAGCCGTTATTTGATATAAGGCGTGACGCAATGCTCTTCCAAAGCAAAGGAATCCTTTAGTGATGCGTCAGTAACGCGGCTGCTTTGGGCCGCGCGAAACGCATATGCCGATACCTTCAACTGAGTTATCGGCAACAAAACTACCTTAGCCACAACTTTCTCTTTTTAAAATGAGCTAGACATTTGGTCATAGTAATTCAATCATTTTTTCATGACTTGTTTTATCACAGGCACTAGAGGAGGGCTATATTTATGCTGTCCAGTATCCACTTTATAAAGGACTGGAGCCGAAACGCAATGACCCGTTTGGCACAGTAATGGACGCTTTCTCCCCGATCGCCATATTTGCCTCTAAGCCCAGCCGACACACACTGACGAACCGTCTTAAGCCAGTCGCTATTCAACTGGACAGTTCTAAAGGTAGGGTTTACCGCAGACTGGATGTAACTGTTTCTTGAAGCTTTTGATGCAGTTAATTGATTAACAAACCCTCGAATGCGACATGCATTCACACTTCTCTCCCTCCCACCCGCGCTCTGCATCCGATTCTCGGTTTGTCATTGATCAGTTAATAGTTCTTCATTTGAACAATGAATCACTAAACCTCTTTTATTATAATCTCACGAGACGCGTTACCAGAAAATATAAGTAAATAATTAAGTACTTCATTAAAAGACGTCTTTGATAAACCTTTGAGAGAAATTAACGAAATCATTGTAGATCATTTACAGATGACCATAAGAGTTGAGAATCCCAACTGGCAAGATTCATACTGGTTAGCTATATCGTGACAGACAGAACTGAAAGTGACTACAAAACCATCAGTCATCTAACACTGGTGCTCATAACAGTGTTTTAATTCAATCCGGTACTGTCTAGCGCATTAAACCAACAGCCACGTTACCTCCTCACAAAACTAGATATAATTTCATGCCAGTGTGTCATTTCTTAAGATTCTGCAGTATTTACCCCGATGGATAGCGAGCTCTGGTTGATGGCTAAACACGCTCTCCAAGCCACAGACTTCGCGCAAACTCAAGTTATAGAGCATCTTTCTAACATTCATCTCTTCATGGAGCCTATATGTGTGTGCGTCAATCGGCAATTCTCTCAACTTCATCCTATGCACCAGATACTGAAATATCACTGCCGGGGCCTTATTGGGACAAATAAGCTTGGATATCCGTTTCTTGTTGCGCCAGGAAAAGGCACTTTAGATAAGTTACTAACTGTTGGAGCCGAAGGTGCTTTTCAAATGATTCGTAGAGCCTATCAGAATTTCAACTGGGAGAGAACCGACTTCCTGGACAACATAAAGGTAAGTAAAGCAAAGTTTACACTTTACAAAATAAAACAAATCATAGTGTCTCTTCTTCACTCTCTTTTCAGCTACCTGGAAAAGACAAAACGGGAAGCCTGGGGCCAAGCACAACTGAGGCCATACACCTTATTCCAAAATGGCCGCCATTTAGATATTCTTTTGTTTTCATTCAAATTAGACCTTGATGCCTCGTTCAAGGCAAAATATTCTTTTGAATTTTCAGCTCAAGAACGAGGCATCGAGGGCTAATTTGAATAAAAACAAAAGAATATTTAAATTACGGTCATTTTGGAATAAGGTCTATAACCCAGTTTGATCTTGTCATTCGCTTCCACTGAAACAGTTTGGAGACTGGGCAAGAGGCCGTTGACTTACTTTAAAAATTCGTCTTCTTCAATAGGTTGCACCGTTTAAGTTATGAACTTCACTTTTTTACCACTCACCGACATTTGCTAAAGACGCTTTTTAATCAATAGAATGCCTTGCTATTTGCCTTGTATCCAGTATCTCTCCTGCTGCACGGGATAAGAGAAGAGCGACCCTGGGGCCCTTTTCTCGTAGGTCCCGATAAACGTTTTGGCCCAGAAAAGCCATTTACCAAACTACCGTCTGCTTGCCTGCATAATCTGGTCTTTAAACAAGTTTTAAGATAATACTGATTGCGAAGTTTGTTGACTTAAAATGTCTCCGTTCATAACATACAGAGAAAATTATGATACCAGAAAAAGGCCTGAAGAGTTCTGGTACTTTCGAGGAACGCCGCAAACGAGCCTTGGGAACGAAGTTGTGGTTAGGGTTAGGGTTACCTGATTGGCGTTTATAGCGATTTGTCGTAACCAAAGCATGACCGCTAAGTTCTCAGTGTTCAAAACAAATTCCTTCATCAGTAGTTTTTGTTTTTCCTCTTTTGTTCGTTTAGAACAGAGGACTCAATGACAAGAAAAAGCTACCTTATTTTCCGTACAGAGATGATGGAGAGCTTATCCACGAATCGATAACAAGGATGGTCAACGAATACGTCAATCTGTAAGTAAATTACGAAATTTGGTTTTATCACTGAATCACGAAATTACGACATTTGGTTTTATCACCGAATTAAAGGAGTTGATAAAGGGTGATAAAAGGTACATCAACCACCGAAAGTAATTACTTCGACCAATCACAGCAGGGGCAAACAGCGCGATGAACCAATCCGAATTCGTAGCAATTCCATGTAACTTGCTCAAAGCGCGGGAAAAATCGCGCGTGCAAGTAGACGCGATTGGCTTCGAGTTTCCTTCTCATTCTCATTGGTTGATAAATAAGCGAGAGATTTTAAACCAATCACTAAGCGTACCAATTGCAATCGCGTAATTACTTTCGACATTCACTTGAAAACTGCTCTAACCCAACACTAACAAAACTTGCTTACATCTTTATAAATGAACTTGCCCCACGGCCATTTCCAATTCCGCCCCAATCAAAAAAACCCATTTACCGGAGATCCGTGGTTTTTCTTGAAAGAGTTAAAATAAGATCGAGCGGGGAGGATAAGCTGACAACGAGTTTGTTCAATGTTCATGATTATTAGTTTGAAGAACCACCTTGTTCAATTGCTGCATTAAAACCTAAACAAAGGCTGCGAATTTATTTTTACGGGAGAAAGCGAAAGTAAAGACATTCTTTATTTGTGAATCTAGCTATTACAAGTCAAACAAAGAGATTAAGAAAGACAAGGAGTTACAAAATTTCGCCTCAGACGTTTCTGTTGGATCTGGAAAGGTAAGCCGGCTCGAGCCATAATAATTAAAGTTTAAATTTGACACAAATAAAAAATGTCTGTCTTTAGTCGTATCCAAATGTTTAGTTCTCTTGGTCTTCGGTATTCTGTGTTAACGACTCCGATTTCTCTAAAGAGATCCACGATGCCATCAATTTGCTGGGTCAAGGAATGTGGACTTTGGACTTCGGACTACGGAATTGAACTGGATGTTGAGCAAGATATTGTAACATTAAAAAATACTGAAATATTGTGAACTTAAAAGGAAATGGGATGAAAATGCTTCGAACAAGTGTAGGGTACCAGAAGCCTCTTGTTACGCGTAAATTGAGGGGTAAAACAAGACGGATCAAGACGAAGACGATGATGTAGAGAAAGACGTAAACGATAGCGAATTACATCATGATCTCAATTGGGAGTGTCTATGAGTGACCTATTACTTATGGTAGTCCAGGTTCAGCATTTACTTATTACAGTGCGACGCGCCTTACCGTGGCCACCTAACAAAGTTTTTTAAAACTTATACGCCAGTCAGGGTGAGCGAATTTGATTGACAGTCACCCCTCCTTGCAAAGTTTGCACGGTTGTAAGTTGAACACCGTTGAATGGGTTGTTTGAGTTAACAAACTTACACGTAGTTGTCAATTGTGAAAGTTTGTTGGGTGGCCACGGTAAGGCGCGTCGCACTGTAAACGCTTAGGTTTACTTGTAACTTATCACACAGCATTTTGTGCTCAAAACAACAAAACCTAACGAACGCGTAGCCTCACATACCAACTTGTTCCTCGTCAGGTAAAACGCTTCCCCACCAAATTCACCACTAAAGCGGCTTTTAAGAAGCACTTAACACGCATCATTTGGGTTTTGACCGCTCAGCACAGTGTTGTCAACTATCCCGCTGACCACATTGGAGCACTGACTCCCAACATGCCAACCAAGCTGTACAAAGACAACAGAGTTGGAGTCGATCATTATAGTATTTACAATCTACCAAGAAGATTTACCGGTGGGGTGAGTTCGTATTAGTTATATGTTCTCCGCACATATCTCCGTTACCTTTACGGTCCGTGCGTCCAACTTAAAAGGGACTTAAGGACGGTGCCTACTGTTGTTATTGCGCATACGTTCTGCGCAACTCCAGATACTCGGATTTCCTATAGGTGATCGATGCTTACTAATGCAAGGGTATTTTGCGTGGTTTAAAACTATGCAGAGAAAGTAGAAAAAAAGAAAATTGGCGATAACCATGCATTCTTTAAAGATAATTAAGCTTTAATTTGAGAAAGAACGCCATACATTACTTTGTATTTTAGAGCTTTTTACAAATAATGTTCATGAATTATCTTTGAAAAATGCGTGGTTACCCCAAATTTTCTTGTTGGATTTCAAAAAGACTTGCTAAGATTTACCTTTCCTGCATAATCACAACTCGAGGCAAACGTACCTTTGACTTAATTAGTAGGCACCGTTCTTGATAGTTCATTACGGTTGCGTAGAACGGAAGAATGACTGTAAGCCCAGGTATAATAGGCGTGACAAATGACCGTCGCAGCCCTATGATGGAGTATTTTCTCGCAGTTTCTAGTAGTCTCGCGACGGTTAAGAAGTTAAGTGTATATTCTCCACTTTTCTGTACACTGAGTTAAGCCTTATTATCTGAATTAAGCCTTAATATCTCTACTAATTATCTCTCATTTCTTCAGTGTAGTATAAACTCATTTTGGAATTGGTATACCCCTCACCACTTCCCTCTTATGGTCACCCTGAAACACACGGTCTGGGCCCCCACTCAAGCGCAAACGACGGCAAACGTAAAAAGCAAATGATTTGGTAAAGAAAGCGTAGCTTATTTCCTTGCGCCTAGGTTCCCCAAAAGAGGAAACATTGTTGCGGAAAAAATTGTTACCATACTGAATAATTCTTAGTCAAGGGGTTTGCGCAAACACGTAATATTTGTCGCAGAAGCAAAATTAGCTTCTTGGGAAGCAAAAATGTTTCTGAACGTTTGCTTCCTCAGAAACACTTTTACTCTTTTTCTCACTGCGGGGATGCATTTCGGGAAACAATATTTCCTAGTTTCCTGAGACACGAAGTAGCGTCTTGTGAAAAAAAGCAATGATTGCGAAATTGTTCCCGTTTTTCAAGATTAGCTCCATTCATCATTGCTACGCCCCTTCTTTCTTGCGTTCTTCTATTGGAAAGCACGTTACATTAGCACAGCGTTTCGCTCTTTTTTATGAACATTTCTCCAGGCTCAGGTTTCCCTAGGAATGGCTTTAGCATCTCTACGCTATGATACTTTGTTCGACTACGCTCAAAGTCTGCAGGATACAATGGCAAGACATGTGGTGAAGAAATACTACAACTACTTACATGGATACGTCAAGTCGATCATAAAAGAAAGGAATGATGAAAGATTCGAGAAAGGTTATCTGCCCTATCCATACTTAGTACCGGGATGGATAGCTAACAGTGTACATACGTAGGAGATAACGGAATACTTCTAGGGAATATGATGTTTTAAAGACATCTGGTCATGGTAGTAGTGAATAAAGTTGCAAATATCGAAGACATCACAAGTTCGTTTTACAGCTTAAATGCTTTTGTGGAAAGTTGCATTAGGGGGATTCGAGTAAGTCCACAAAGTGGGTTCGTTTATCCCCTGGTCTTATTTAAAAACGCAGTTTTGTAGTATAACTTAATAGTCAAAACATTTTAAACTTAATTGTTAAAATAGTTTAAATTATCTCGGCTTAATTTACTGATAATTATGCTGCAAGGATAAAATAATTCCTTCAACTGAATGTATATTTCGCAGGATATCAGATAACACAAAATAAAATACTGTATGCTACTCGCCGTTTCCTGATTTTCTTTGAGGGGCGAAATTTCGACTAGAGAACTTCGGTGTCTTCATTCTCATGCAATAGAAATTCTTAGTCAACTGACAGATAGCTTTGATTCCTTCGGACTCATTTTTGTGGCTTGGAGAAATGGTTGTTTGACGAGCCAGGAAAAGTTTTTATCCTTTCATACATAATGACTGGACCACTCCGTCATAAGGGGTTTTTCACGGCCAATGAACGGGCAAAACAGAGCACCAACCTTTAAAATCTCAGCTTTCAACGCCGATGAAACACAATCAACGAAACGAAAGAACAGAATAACAAAAACAAGAACAACAAGAATTGTTAAGAATCCCAACTGGCCGGAGGCAAAGCAGTTGGCTATTTACAAGTGCAGCTGAGAAGTTGAACCAGGGACTACCAGGATCTAATTCAACGAGTGGTAAGGACAGGTCTTCAACCCGGGATCTGCGGATCTCAAGGCAAGCACTCTAACCACTGATCCACACTGCTCTCTATGAACCCAAAATGGGACGAGAGCAAATTAAAAAGAGAGTCGCGACTAGGCTCGATTACCAGCCGCTGTTTCAGGATATGAGCCAGCGCTCACTCCCGAAATCACGGCTGGACGCGTGAGGTGAGCCATTGTTAATATCCGCCAATCAGAAACTCGCCTGCACAATCGAGCAGGCATAAATTACAATTTTGGTACAAGTTGTGGCTGCGAAGGTATTCTTTGACCCGGCCTGTTCGAGCTTTGCAGTACCTTAAAGGTGGGAAACTTCCAAGATTTTGGCAATGGGAAGAGTTCGAGAAGCTGGAGAATGGTATTGTGTCGTTTTCTACCCTAGGGTTTGGAAACTTCACTTATTTTCCAGTTGGCACCAAGGGAAAAATACGGCTTTGAAATCCATTGATATTGCAATTTCTCCTGAGACTTTGCTAATATAAGAGCAAGTAAAATTCCTGAAGATCAATTGAAGTTACTGCTGAGTTTCTAGGTGGCAGAACTAGGGGACCAGTGAGGCCGGCTGAGAGATTTGAAGCGGCCGAAGATTTTGTTGATGAATGATGATTATTCGCCCGGGTTGAATTCAAACTCACATTGATCATTTAACCACAAACTCAAGCTCGCATCATCTGGAAACTTCGCACAGACGTGTAAGCAGTTATGTAATTGCTGTTTAGTTAAAATCAATCTTTTGTGTTGTCTAATGCCATTTCCTCGCAACTATTAACTTCGCATAAATTTTGAATTTACGTCACAGATACAATCTATCGCTCACGCGTCTCGGGGAGGATACCCGAACTCGAGTGACCGGCGGAAATCGAGCCTCGGGTCGCGACGAGAGTTGCGTCACTTTACAATAGATTGATGTCGTGCAGTTTTTACTGGAAATTTAGTCATTAGGCTTACAGGGCTTAGTCGTGGAAGCTTTGAAAATCTCATACTCTTTCTTCACTTTGCTTCTTAATAAGAGAGAAGAGAAAGCCTTTATCTTGCCCGCAGTGTTACTCACTGTTTCAACCTCCTGGGGCCCATCTTACGGGTCACTTTGGGTGTCACAATTTCCATTGTATCTCAAGAACGGAGAGGATTTAAGTCATCAAACTTCACAGTTTGCAGTTTCATAAGCGTTCAGTATAAAATACAGACTGCAGACTGCAGAGTGGGTATAAAATGCAGACTAGGTTTAAAATGCAGACTGAGGCCTGAATTGTCGCATCGTCTGATACGCGATATATTTTCAACAATAGGGATAGTTCGTAGAAATAAACATAGGGCGCGTTTTTTAATTCACAATTCTGGAATGAGAATGGCTAGAATGTAAAATGCGCGCGTTTTTCTATTCCGCATTCCTATTCCGGAAGTGACAGAACGCCATTCCATCCAATCTGCTCCCAGGGGCAGAATGAACAGAATGTTGCGAATGAAAATTCAAGATGGCGGGCGGCAAGATGAGCGCTGCGGATTCAAATACGTCTCTACCGGAGAAAAAATCAGGTTACACTTTTGGACACAATGAAACATTGCTTCTAATTTCATTGTACCAAAAGTACGAGGTTTTTCAGTGATGTTTCGTACAAGAAAAAGGCAATTTGGCAATTGATTGCCTCTCCTTTGTACATAGGACTACCAAAACACTTAGCAAATCCAAAAACAGTCTCCCGATTTTCTTCCTCCTCTTTGTTGACAAGGAAAATTGCTTCGATAACGGCAGCAATGTCAGCCTCTTCGTCGGCCGTCATATTTGTTAAACGCAACGTTTACTCGTTCCAGGACCGCTCATCTCGACTGACGTTTTTTTTATGCAGACAAACCGAATTATTCCTAGCATTCCGTACCAACCATTCTTATTCCAGAATTTTGGATAAAAAAACGCGCCCATAGACTCACTTATCTCGGGGAAAAACAGCGAAAAGATCGTTACAGTAAGCAGTAAGCAAAGCAAATTGTTTTCAGTGAACTTGTCCAAATAACCTCGTTCTCGGGAGTATCATTTGTATGTTGCGTACTTGCCCCAGTCTTTCTCGTTTAACTTCACCGTTTTAGTCCCCCGTAGATCGTTTTCACTGTCACGCAACAAAACCCGTTCAATGGATAAAGCCAAAAAAATTGGATTGTCATAGGAGACAAATTCATAGATCACCTCTCGAATTCTCAGATCTGTGCTTTACATGTACATCAAAACACCTTGCGAATTATTTGATGGCGTCACTGTGAAAGTGTGTCAACATAAAATCTGCGCGACCGATTTCGTAAATAGTATTTAGTATGCATAAATGAAAGTTTGAAACGAGAGAGGCCGCTGTGGAAAACAGGAGGAAGGGAAAAGATGTTCAACATATCGAGCTAAAAAATTAAGCAGAACAGATTTTTTTGGGGGGGAAGACGATTGCGATCACTACGGTAAGTGGAACGCATATCTTCTGAACAATTTTTTAACAAAGCGACAATCTAGGCCTCAGTCTGCGGTCTAACCTAGTATGTATTAGCAGAAATCCCCGCCATGCTGAACTACGGCGAAAGGTTGGAGCACGTGCGTGCAATGCAAATGTTGACTGGTCTTTAAAGATCTGTATCATATGACTCGACAATCGTCAGAAGGCTTTAATTCGAATTCCTTGTAAGGTGAACCGTGAAGCATATCACCAAATGTTCATGCTTCAGATTAAAGAACAAATACAAATTCTCAATGGTAATAATATTTTTTATAATGAAGTAGAAGTAGACCTAGTAGCCTACTAGAGAGACCGACATTGCGTGACCCCAAGGTCGCTTGAAAATAAAACGACAATTTACCGGAATTTAGGCCTCAGTCAGCATTTTATACCCAGTCTGCAGTCTGCACTTTATACTGACCGGTTTTGGGCCCGAAAAGTGTTCTGGACTTTGAAGGAATGGGTTGCGTAGCAACTAACCAGACAATTCGGCCCAAGTCCCAAGACCGAGTTGGTTTTGAGCCATGGACGGCAACCGGAAGTGAGCTGTTTTCCTGTTTTAACTTGTCTTGACACTACCTTGACACTACCCCTTTACTGATAAGAATCGTTTCACTGTTGGAGACGATTAGTTTGAAACTCTGAGGGGACTACTAACTTGTCGTGCAAAATGTTCACTTCCGGTTTTCGTCCATGGCTCAAACACAGGAAGGTAGGAATTCTACACAGGATTCTATTTTGAATCCTTTCGCAATTGCGATAAGGATTAGAAATAAATCTCAACTAAAACAATCCTAACCTTACTTGACTGTTTCTCTTGTCGCCCTCTGTCTCTTCCACGTTCGATATTTCGCCCGATTGCACTGTAAATATAAATGAGAAGGATCGGATCAGATTGAAATCGAAACCCCCATGGCACTCGAGAGAGGATAAATTTCAGTGAAAGTTATGTATCCACCTCATGTTTCTGGCAATGGTCGCTTCCAGTAGAGAAATTTCGCCTCATTCAGGCCAACTTTCCGAAAAATTGCTCTCTTCAGTGCAGTCATTGTTTCTTTCCTGTTTAGCGCGTTTTACAAGTTTCGCGCCACGCAAACGAACACTGCACGAGTCGAAGCGTTCAATTGGCCAACATGTTTAGACTGTGCTGTGATTGGTTCGTTTTCAATAAATAAAAAATACTCAATTGCCTTCAGAGCCGGTTTACAACTTGCTGTGGTCAAAATGCATCGAATCTTGTAAACATGGCGTCTCTTCTTCGAGCTGGAAATTTACTACGTGGTGTTTCTCGAAGCAATGTCGCTGAATTTGAAGCATCACTTAAACGAGGTGCCTTTCTCTCTTCTTCTGCGTGGCGGCATAAAAGATCCAGCTCAAGGTAAGCAGTCAAACCTATTTTAACGTTTAAAAACGAACGAATTCGAAACGACGTAATCGTGAACTTACGAACGTAGTCACATAATTTCTTTAAATAAGTTATGTTTACATCTCTTGATCGGATCACCTTGCCAGACTCGGAAAATCCAAAATCAAATCCTGTTGTGTGCAATGCTGCGAATTTGGCCATCAGTGCATAAAAGCTATGGAGCAACTACGCCACCACATGCAGATTTTAATTGGTCGGGAGCTTGTGAAAAACGAAACAACTTGGGCTCCTTTGTTATTCAGTAATATGCACATAGTGGGCTCAGTATTCTACAAAGCAATACTTTTCCAGAATAAATGAGCTTTACAAAGCAATACTTTTCCAGAATAAATGAGCTTAATGTTATATAACTGCATAAAAATAATTATATATACTGATATTTAAGACTTACAGGTATGCCATTCATTGTAATTTAGTGGGATGAACTACAAAAGCTCTTAAATGTCCATTTGGTAATTTTAAAGCAGATTGCAATAATTAACACAGCTACGTAACTCCAATACAGCAAGCACAAACCTTGTTATGCTCACAATGTACAATGACACTCCCTCAGATGATGTTTCAGGTTGGAACAGAAAACCCCCAAAATCTTTTGAAAGTTTACTAAATATGTAGCTGGATGAATACTATTGGCTCTTATTTCTGCGACGGTATTATTTCCTCTCAGCACGTCAAAACTGAACAAGCACCTGAAAGAGGATGCTGAGGTTGTTATCATTGGTGGTGGGGTCCTGGGAACAAGTATAGCATACCATCTTGCCAAAAAAGGTCTCAAGGATGTTGTGTTATTGGAAAAGTCAGAACTTACAGCTGGATCTACATGGCATGCGGTAAATGATAAGAAATCAAATAGTACTTTTTTTCTCCAAAATATTCAAATTTACCAATGACAAAAGTGAGGTATTGGAAATTCTGTGGCAGTCTTAATCACTCACTGAAAAACTATGTCCCCATTAAAGGGATGTTGTCATGCTACATGTATTTTAGTAACACACTGAAAATCCAAAGGATGCTGTTCAGTTGATGGCAGCTGCAAAATAAAAATTAAAAAAAACCTGATACAACTTTTCTTGACACACTCACTCTTTATGCCTGTTTCAAGGGAAGAACGGGTAATGACGCAAAAAGAAGCAAAATTTAGGACACTGTGTGAGCTCTTAAAGCTTAACAAGCACAGAAGTCATATTTGTCAGTCATCTGTTTCCCACAGATGGTTTCCTTTCTGAGATAATGTGTTTTTCCTTTCCAGTTGACCTTTAAAACACCATGTTTCCAGTGACTGTCACCCAAATTAATGAGGAAAATTTTCAATTTATCTCTTGCAGGCTGGGCTTACAACTTATTTTCATCCTGGAATAAATTTAAAACACATTCATTATTACAGCATTCAGTTGTATTCCAAACTAGAAGAGGAAACAGGGCAGGTATGCCATCATAAACTTCAGGGTTGTCAAAATGTCACTGCTTCATATTTTTGCATCTTTCTGCAGCTACAGTTTGTCAGTAAAAGCCTATGTGCCTAATACACTGACAGTCTCATGATTGATGAAGGGCTTTTCAAAACACACAGAACATATTACATGACTTGGTTGGGCGTTCTATCACTTTGTCCAAGTGCTGCTGACTATCTAAACTGCAAGCACATTATTTTGCTACGTTGGAAAAAAATGATTTCAAGATGAGAGGAGAGTCACAGGAGAAAATGGAAACTACAGGCAACAGCAGGAGATAAAGTCATTTTATTGCAGTCCTGTATTTTTACAGTACTGGAACCATTACTGTTTCAGTGCTGAAAATAATTTTTCTTTATTCACAGGACATATGTCCTTTGAAATCTTCATTTTAGTCGGACATTTGACAAATTGGACCGGACATAATTTATTGACAGACAACACCTTGAAGAAGATAACTCAAGATGTGCTGGTGAGATGTTCGGTCATCGTGTCCTATCATAATGTGAAATTGGCTGGACATTTTCAAAATTTGGCCGGACAATGTCCGATGACCGACTGTTATTTCCAGCACTGCTGTTTTGGTCCACTTAACTAGCAAAAAGTGGCCACAATAATAATACTATGGCAAAAATAATGTCACTGATATAGAATGTGTTTGCCTTGGGCTATTCAGTTTTTTGAGTCAATATATAATACATGTAGATGTACCAGTATATTTTGTTAATTTAGTTTCTTTTTTTATATATTTTAAAGGATGTTGGTTTTCATAAACCAGGCAGTTTGAGACTGTGCACCACAGCAGAAAGAATGGATGAGGCTAAATACCATATGCAAAGGCAGGGCTGGCATAAAGCTCCTCAGTGGCTTGTCACTCCAGATGAAATTGCAAAACTGCATCCTCTTATTAAAATGGATGATGTTCTTGGTGGTTTGTTCAATCCAGGTCAGCTCTAAATGTAGTATATAACTATTATTTTGTCCATGTGGAGTGGTATTGGTGGTTTTAACATGTGAGGCATTGTCACACAGTGACAATTTGTTTTGACAATCCAGAGATATTCTACCATACGAGCAGTGTTGTTGGTTTCTCATGTGCTACCCAAGAGAGAAACAAGCAAACATGGCACCAATATTGCTTGCAGGGTAGAGACATGCAACTTACATGAATAAAAGGTTTCTCCTCAGTCATGTTTTTTTTTTTTTGAAGACTTAAACAGCAAAATAATAGAACAAGTGGAAATATAATAGTAATTATTATTGCATTGCTTGTGCATGTACTTACAAAACATTTGTGTGGCTGACTGAGCAGGATGTAGAAATTTGTCTTGACAAACTCTCTGTTCACACTGAAGCTGTTTTTAATTCACTTTATGTATATTGACAGGTGATGGACACATTGATCCATATTCCTTGACACAAGCTCTTGCCATTGGAGCCAGAATGCATGGTGCTGATCTGTACATGCCTGCCCCAGTCACTGGACTGAATTACCGAGCAGATGGTCGATGGGATGTACACACTGAACATGGCACAATAAAGGCTAAAGAAGTGGTCAATGCTGCAGGTGTGCTTTTAAATTTGCGCATATGCCCAACAACTTTGGTTCATTTGAAATTTATACCATCGACTTTTACATGTACATTCTCCATGCTAATAACACATTTACTTTTTTTTCTTTAATTCAGGTTTTTGGGCTCGTGAAGTTGGACACATGGCAGGACATGAGCTTCCACTTGCAGCCATTCACCATCAGTATGTAGTAACGTCCACCATCCCTGAAGTTGCAGCTCTAAAACATGAATTGCCTGTCATACGAGACCTGGAAGGTTCTTATTACTGTCGGCAGGAGAGGCAGGGTTTACTATTGGGACCTTATGAACATCCAGACAAGATGAGAATACAGGAAGAATGGTATGTACTTCATACTTATGCATAACATTGACTGTGATGACTAGATAAAGTGAAACAAGGCTTAATAAAAAGTACATGTAACAGGAAAGGGAACAGCAGCAGGATGGCAAATTGTAACCCTAATGTTAAAAGTAATGACAGTATTTTGCATTTTTGTGGAACAAACTGACTACTTGTACATATATGTTATTTGCCAGCTGGGTGGTCCATAAAATAGCGAAAAACTGTGACCAAGGTCTTGAAATGCTGCCTGAGGCCGCAGTTTTTCTCTATACGGACCGACCTTTAACTGGTAAATATAATTATTTTTTTCCCTCTCTCTCCCTTCCTCTCTGAAATCACTTTTTTTAATTGTTGCCTCGCACCGCGCTTGATAGTGAATGTAGTATTAAAGAGACTTACAAACTGAATGTTTCAAAGAGAAACATTTGTATTTGAATTATATTTCCAAACCTCTTGTCTAATAAAAAGTAACTTCTGTATGTTAACGGATTTGGTGTCAAAAAAAAAAAATTGGAAATTTAAGGTCATCACACTAGCTCATGCAACCAAGGCTAGGATTCCACCCGCTGTGAGCGGGCTGGATGAGAAAATTTCACCCACTCACGGAACCAATCAGATTGCAGGATTTGTTGAATTCTGCTTGCTCACGCACTGAGAAAAAAATTAACTGTGGAATGATCTGGCATGGAACAACCTGACCATACAGAAAGATCTGGCCATAAACCTTTTCTTGGCTAGCGTTGGTATTTGATTTTGTCTTTGCCTGGAGCCTTTCGTTGTTTTAACATCACTTGACACTACTTTCATGTCCATTTCATAGGTGGGATGGTGTCCCTCCAGGCTTTGGAAAAGAATTGTTTGAAAGTGACCTGGACCGAATAAGTGACAACATGGCAATGGCTATGGAATTCATACCTGTACTAGCTGATGCAAACATTGCAAGTGTTGTGTCAGGTCCTATAACATACAGTCCTGATGTGTTATCTATTACTGGCCCAGCATTTGATTTGCCCAATATGTGGCTTGCTGTGGGCACTGGATATGGTATTGTCCATGCAGGTACAGTCTCCTGATAGTGGATATTTTGCCTTCAGTTGAGCATCATCTTTGTAATTATATCAGCACTATCTCAAACAAAGCAGTGAAAGTACTGAGTGTTTGTTTGTGAAGAAAAATAAGTGAAAGCATTCTTTCCATTCCAGCTCTTGTATCTCATTCCATTTCAAAAGATAAGTGTGCAATAGATGATTGTTGAATAGAGTATTGCATGCCTGAGATACATGTATGGTACAATCATTGAGAGTTTCCAGGGAGTCTGAAGGTAATCAACATGGGAGAAATAAAACGATGTAGGAAGTAGGAGATAGGTGTCAAGTTTTCGGTATTTGGCTTGGGACTGGGGAAAGGGTTTAATTCTGTTTTTTTTTTTCCTTGGTAAATTTGAGGAGTATGACCATAATTTTTTTTGTCCAATAAAATTGGAGGTTGTAAAGTGATGCATGATTCCAGTATCAATGGTAAACCTCTTAGAGGGGGTGGGAGCCCGGGAGAATAAGGGGCGGGGGCAGGAGGGAGTAAAAAGGGTGGAAGAGGGAAAATTGAGTCTCTTGGCCTGAAAAAGGGGCTTACTTCCAGTGAAATTATTGTAAACCCTGTATGGTGGTTACGTCATAGGTCATGAGATGTCAAGCGGCTGTACGTAGCATAACTGACGAGTAACTGCTGCAAGGCAAGCAGGGAGCGGCAAAGGAAACACCTAAGATTTTTTATCCGTAGCTAAATGACCAAGATGTGTTTTGAGTCTCCTATTTTATAGGGGGACGGGAGCAGGAGTGAAAGAGGCGGGAGCTGGGAGATAAAGGTACAGGAAGAGGGAGATTCTGACCCCCCTGTTCCCCCCAGTGACCTCTTAGGCCAGAAAAACTCCCTGTCACCCGTACTTGATTGATGTGACATATATACCTTCTTTTGCTACAAATAAGGTGGAATGGGCAAGTACTTAGCTGACTGGATAATGGATGGGGAACCGCCATATGATCTCAATGAACTTGATCAAGGTCGTTATGGCAAATGGGCAACAAAGGAATACGTCATGGCTAAAGCCAGGGAGTCGTATGGCAATAATAACCAAATTGGACATCCAAAATTGGAGCGGCCTGCTGGACGACCAATACGAAAAAATGCAATATTTGAAGTAAGTAGAACTTGACCTGAAGAATCTTCATCCCATTCTCCTCGTCGGAGTCCGCTTTTCTTTTGGTGAGCACAAAGAACATGGACTCTGGCCACAGCAAAAAAATACCCGCAGTTGCGGTAATGGTATACTGTTGTAACAGTTAACGACTGTTAGGATTTCAAATTTCTGTTAATGTGCAGAAGAGCCAGAAGTCCTTGATTCACTGACTTCCTAGTTTTGGCTGTGGCCAGAGTCCATGTTCTTGGCGCTGACCAAGAACACAGACTCTAGGGACGGAGTGAGTACCGTCATATATGAGATAAGGAAATAGTTTTGTTACAGTTACCTATTCTTTTTCCAGGGAAAAAAGAAAACGATAATATACCCAGTGTAGCCATAATGTGGCCATTGGCTTACTACTCATCTGACCAGTTCAAAAGATATTCCTGTCACCTACTTTTGAAATAAGGTCAAGTACTCCAAGTGTCCCACTGTCTTGCATTTTGCATGACAGGTATGACTGGCAGAAAAACTGTAAAAAAGATCGATGTCAGTTTTTCATGCATCTGTCCTCATAGTACCCCATTGGATAAATTTTGTCCTAATGTTGCCAAAGTTTTCAGTGGATGATCCAATCGATGCATTATTGACAGCAACAAAATACTGGGAAATCATTTTCAAGTACAGTTACAACCTGGAAAAGAGAAAAAATGCGAGGTGTCAACGCATGTGTAAGAATCGGTTGCCACAAAATCTGAATTTACAAAGGATTCATAAGTCCACAAAATCATAAGCTATTTATTGAATAATCCTTAAAACCAAGCACTTAGCTCTTATATTTCTTGGAGTTGAGAGTTCCTTGTAAAATACTTCGGAGTAGATTGCATTTGTGTGTATTTTCTTTCCAGCGTCTTGTCGAGCGGGGAGCAGAAATGGGATTCCATGTTGGCTGGGATCAACCAAACTGGTTTGCTCTGCCAGGTGATGATGCAGGCTACAGACCAAGCTTTCGAAGGACAAACTGGTTTGAACCAGTAGGACGAGAATATGATTTAGTGCTGAATAAAGTTGGTATTATTGATTTGTCGCCATTTGGAAAGTTTGAAGTCAAAGGGAAGGATGCTGCCGAGTTCTTGAATGTAATGGTTGCGAATGTTTTGCCCAAGGTAATTTGCAGTATGTCATATTAGTAGCTTGTATCTTTGCGCATTTTGCCTAACAAATCATGTCCAACAAAGTGTGGACCAATACACTGGGTGCTGCATGCCCTTTTTCTTTATAGCAAACTTTGGTTGGAGCGGTTCTTCAACGTGTCACAAGTTAATGAGAAAAAAAAAAGATAGTCACTCTTCGCTGACCTTTTTTGAATTTTAGGTTGGCTGTACTAACATCAGTCACATGTTGAGTCCAAGAGGGAGAGTCTACGCTGAATTAACCGTCTCGACTCTATCACCTGATCATTATTTCCTGCTCACGGGAAGTTCATCTGAATTCCATGATCTTAGGTCAGTGTTATCCTTCTGTTGGACACCTTTTCATGGTTAGAGTTAAATTTTGTTTTGAATCCTCACCATGACCTAGTCCTTCATATGTTTTCGAGGACCTGATATTTATTTAAATGTACAATCAGTGGCAAAAGTCTTGGGACACTCACCATTTGAAGTTGGTTTTCTTGCTGAGTTTGAAAAATTGCCCCCCCAGAACAATGTTGCCAATAGTGAACATACATTTCCTTGTCAATTTCAACATTGATTGGGGGGAGGGAGGGACTTTTATTTTGAAGCTTTCAGTGGAATTTTGACAGTTATGCTTAGTTTCTGACATCTGAGAGGTTTTCAGGCCCATTCTGACACTAGCGTCTCAACTACTTTTGCCACTGATTGTATCTAAGTCCTTTATACAGTCAGAAGTGTAAGTCCCCTTTACGACCAGGAAGGTAAAAGAAAGGATATGGCTGATACTGTAGAGTAGATTCTTAGCTTTTTTACCGAGGTACGCTGCATGCAGGTAACATGTCCTATCTTGTTCGAAGTGATTATTGTAATTTTTTTAGATACATACAGATTTTACATCTGAGTTTTAAACTGAAGTGGAGACAAAGGACTATCTGTTCTGAAGTCACCTCGTTATGCACCGGCCAATTCACCATATAGGAACTCTTTTATACTTTTCCAAACTCACCGCTTGGCTTCTTGTCCAGCATTCTATGTACACTGTATGACGTGCATTCAATTCCTTGTAGCAATGAAGTGGCATTCTACTTTGAATGTGGGTCGAGCGACTTGTAAAACACAAAACACTTTTTAAATTTGTCCAAACGAGGAGAAAAATCATCAGTGTCGCAGTAATTTGAGAAACACAGTTTCATGAAACGTCAAACGACAGAATCCCTCTTTCTTAAACCATTGAAGTCCTCTTACTCAGTCCAACTTGTCTCTCCCTTTTGGGAGGTTGGTTGATACCTGCAGACGAGAGGCAAGAAATGAACTGAAATCAAACAAGCTTCTTTGATTTGTGTGCAAAACGCAAATGTCAGCCTGACGTTCGCCGTAAACGTTATGCTAAATATCTCTGTTATGTGGACTTACTTAAAGCGGCTAGCTGACTATCAACAGTGAAGTTGATTTCGTGTAGTTTTACCAATTACCACCCCTTAACTCACTATGCAACTTAAAGTTAACGGCAACACATATCAAAGCGAATGAAATGATATATAAAATCAATCATATATTGAACTGCGGATATGAAATCAAGTGAAGCTAGGATCCTCGCAGTTATGAACGCAATTCCAGCAATTTCGAAGAGAAGCCTGAAAAATTCAGGACTTCACCGGGGTTTGAACCGGTGCGGCTCTCTAACCAATTGAGCTATGAAGCCACTATGAAATTATGTTTTGCACTATGAAGCCACTGACGTTGGGCGCTGACTGCGGATATGAAATCAAGTGAAGCTATGATTCAATTTCAAGTGAAAAAAATGACTATCAAGCATACATAAGTTACAAATAACAGAGATGAATTTTGAAAAACTGTTTGGCTGAACAGTTTTCGAAAAGCTCAATCACAATCCATTTTAATCTTCATCAATTTTGCCCATCCCTGCCTCCTTTTGTATTTGCTGTTTTATTGAAGTTAGATATTTTTACGTTTCGCTTGATTTGGTTGCCAGGTCACAGGCCACTGAATTTGGCTTAATTTCGTGCCACAGCCCCTTTAATTAACCCTTTCATTCCCACGATGGAAAAGTTCATTCTCCCAACAAGTACCATGGCTTTCTTTCTTGGGTAGTCATGAGAATTTTAGTTTTTATCAAAATCACAACTCTTAGGCTGATAGTATTCTCAATTCGCAATACCTGTCTGACTGACATTTCATTGAAATTGTGAGGAGAATTTACATACCGATCACTCCTGGGAGTCGAAGGACTTTTATCTCTCGAATTACTTGGGTCTTTTAGGTTAAAGATGCCTGTTCGTTTTGTTTTATAGATGGTTGCAGTATCACGCAAGGAAAGCACAATACGATGTTACCATTGAAAATGTAACAGATGACATGTCTTGCCTTGGAATAGCTGGTCCTCTTTCGCGTGCCGTTCTTTCAAAACTCACCTCTTCGGATATGAGTGATGGGCAGTTTAAATTTCTAACATTCAAACAAATTGAACTGGCTGGTGTCCCTGTGCGTGCAATGCGAATATCATATACTGGTGAGTTCAACATCATGAAGACGTCTTAATGTGCTCGTACTGACTCCATATTTTTGTGCACACGTGTTAGGTAGAAAAACGAAATTTTACATGAGACGTTTAGAATTTAATCAACCGAGTGAAGCTAAAGATTGTGGATTGTAACAACACAAAGCTGAAACAAGTAGAGGTATTCAAGTATCTTGGCGTCACCATAAGTCAAGAAGGAGGGTCGGAGGAAGCAGTGAGAGCAAGAATAAACATGGCATGGTCTAAATGGAAGAACTTTACTAGGATAATTTATGATGAACGTATGCGTCGGAAACTGAAAGTTAAAATCTACGAAACACTGATTAGAGGAGTAATGCTATATGGAGCGGAGGTGTGGACAGTTAGATGGAAGGAGGAGAGAATGCTCGAGAAAACAAAAATGAAGATGCTGCGACGTGTGATGGGGTTGACACTACGAGATAGGAAATGAAGTGACGATATTTAGAGTTGACAACATCACCAACAGAGTACAGCTCGCAGTTGGTTGCGCTAGTATTGCCCTTTGCACAGAATGAGTGCCGAGGAGAACGATGCGAAGAGGACGTGTGAAATGGAGGTTGAGGGTAGGAGACCGAGAGTTCGACCACGCAAGCGCCGGATCGAGGACATGAAGAACAAAGTACTTAGTGTTAGTGACGAGTGAAGATACAGAACCCCTGACCTGGTTGCGTTGCTGGAAATAGGAAAAGATGATTATGATGATGATGATGACTCCGAAACACCGCCGTCAAATTTAATTTGTAAACGATATATACAGAACATCATTTCGTTGCAAGTTGGGATTTGAAAGTGCTTTCGTGGCCGTGGCATGTTTTTCTGGAAAATGAATTAACTAAAATCAAACTTTGATAGATGTCGATCTTTTCTGCCGTTATCACTCAAGTTGTGCTCTTTGGAATTCGGCTTGTTCGCAGCGCATCATTGTTGTTGTTGTTTTTTTTTTTTTTGCTTTTTTTGCTTCAAACTTTCATAAAAAACTATAAAAAAGACGAGTATATAACTATATATGCAATTGGCTTTTTCCCCAGCGTATTGCCAGATAAAAAAACAAGTTACTTCGGTCAGTTACCTGTGCTTGTGTCCAGTTCACGAATAGCGTAATCGTGCCATTGACTTTTTTGGATCCAAACCTTGAAAAGGTCCTCGTCAGCTAAAATCTTTTTTTTTTTCATTTTTTTAAAAGGCGAACTTGGCTGGGAGTTATACCACAAGAACGAAAACACGGCTGATTTGTACGAAGCACTTTTGAGGGCTGGGGAGGAGTTCGGCATCGGAGACTTTGGCACTTATGCAATGACGTCACTCAGAATCGAGAAAGGATTTAGAGCCTGGGGACAGGAGGTATATGTTGTTGAAAATTTGCCACAAAATGACTGATTTTGTAATAAATGGTAACAGCAGCAAAACCGTAAGGAAGCCAAACTGAGAGAACTTTTGCTTTAAAAAGCAAAAGTTACGCGCCAAGGACTTTCTAACGACCGTTAAAATTGGCCCAAATCAAAAATTTTTTTGACGCGGAGCAGTAGGCCTAAGAATCTCGCACCACTTTCTTGGCCGGTCATTGGCAAAAGCAATGTAAGGCGACTGACCCGCTTCCAGTTGTGATTGGCTGATTTGATTTGGTTTGTCAAAGTAGGTTTTACGTGTCTTGCTTGCAAACGACTCGATGGGTACTTGAACTATTATTTCCCACAGATGAATATGGATACAACCCCTCTCGAGGCTGGATTAGACTATTTTATCAAATTCGACAAGGTAAGCTGAGATTGTGAAGTACCTCTTTACAGTTTATTCGCTTGGTCAGATTAAATGTGGCATTAACTAAAACTCTTGAGTTCGCTTGTCTAAAGAATGCAGAAACCCAGTTTTTGTATGCTTATCGATGATATATCCTGTTTACCCTGCGAGCAGTTGGTTTCTTGTACGCTTCCCAAGAGAGAAACCAATGCGAGCAACCGTTATTATGGCCTGGCCAAACGCACGCAACATTTTCAACGCAACATGTCGATGCTTATGTGCCCCAGCCCCAGGCGTGCAACAAAGTGGACCGAGCGCGCATGCCCTAGTGCAACAATGTCGCGTGAACGTGGCCAAACGAGTACAACATCATGCAACATCCAAAATGTTGCACGAAAATTTTGACCGTTTTCAAATTTGATCCAACATGTTGCAACATATCACAACATATCGCAACAGGGTGGCCAAACGTATTCAACATGTTGTACCCAACAATGTTGCGTTGAAATGTTGCGTGCGTTTGGCCAGGCCTTTAGTTTCTTTGAGTGAGCCGCCGTCCAGAGCAAAGGACCAATAAATTAAATTTGAACCGGTAAAACGAGTTAATAAACTTGTTTTGGCGCTTGCGCGTGCGTTTAGCTACGTAACTGCTGCGTTTGGGCGAGCCTGCTGTGTAGTGATTTCCATATTTTTCCCGGGAAATAAAACGAAGTGATGTCCAATACATCACGTGGGATGTGACGTACTTCGAACATGCTGGATAGAAAATCAAACGGTTGCTCGCAATGGTTTCCCTCTCGGGAAGCCGCAAGCGTGGGAGAAACCAGCTGCCCGCAGGGTATATCCTGTTAGGATTTCCTTATATTTTATCAGATTTTACGCTCAGATTTTAACTCAGTTTTGAATACTGTGTGGTTTGGTGTTTCCAAAGTATACTGAGTTTTTGGTAGCACGTACGAACTGGCCATGACAAATTGGAAAGAGAAGCTGGAACAGTTTTTGTCTTTCGATGTACTGATTGTTTATTGCCGCGTTTACTTGTGTTCGCGGATTCTCTGTTACAAGAAAGAGAATTGCATGGCTAAACTTTTCCTTTTCCCAAGTTTGCCCTTTTCCTGTTACATTGCTTATGCTCGTGTCGTATACACAGGTCATGGTTTATTGCTGCGGTTATTGGTATGGTTTAACGGTTTATTTAGTCTTTTTTTCTGGGCGATTACTTGATTTCGAAATAATGCGTGTCACCTCGAATCTTTATTTAATAGCCTTCAACTTTTTTTTACAGGGAGTGGATTTTATTGGGCGAGAAGCTTTACTCAGGCATAAAGAAAATGGAGTTCAGAAAAAGCTGTGTATGTTAACGGTCGAAACAACAGATGTGGATCCAGAAGGCAACGAGTCAATATGGTTTGGAGGAAAGGTGATTAAGGACACTCAATCACCGATTAGTTATTGATGCAATCAGTAAAGGAAAACGGAACGTATTCTTGTATTACTTTTGAAGAGTTTCGTCTTTCCGTTACCCATTTGGTTGTAGGTGATTAGAACCAGAAAGCAGATATAGCAAAACGTTTTGAGGATGTTTTGTAAGAAACTATAGAATGTGCAAAGGGTAATGAACGAGTTGTAGTGGTTAGTGGAGGCCGCAATCATTTCGTGGATCTATCATGCTTTGCGTTGCATGTGTAAACTTGCTTTGGTTTGTATGTTGCAACGGACTGTACTTGCAAGATCTGAACTTCCCTTGTACCAAAAACGGAAGTTTTTCTTCAGCCAAACTTAGCTAAAGCAAAACCAGTGGATGTTTTTATCGCGTTAAGCGGTAGCTGTATGTAATTGCTTTGTATGCATTGTGATTGGATGAAGTCACTACATGGTTTTGGTTTCACGGAACTTGATTGAAAATCGTGTATGAATTTTTTCAAGCCAGACCAATCAGTCTTAATCATAAGGACAGTCTTTAATTGTCAGAAGTCTGCGCACCAGGTGGTCGTTTCAGTTCGGATCAAATGACGAGAAACCGTTTCGCGTCAATTGATCTGAACTGAAAACAGACATTACACCGCCTGGTGCGCAGACTATTGACAATCAAAGGGTAATGAACGATGCCAGCGGCCGCGCGAAATGTGAACCGAGGGTAACTGAAAAAACGAAGGAGACCTGGGACCCTTTCCATTTAACCAAAATTTCGAGAAAACCGGGCAAAGAATCGAATGACGGAAATATTCCGATAAAGAACTTTGGCCTCGTGAAGTGGTCCTGAAATTCCTTAATTCCGGAAACCCCGTCCCATTGGTTCATTCCTCCTTGGGCAATACTCGTTGATGTGACTGGTTTTGAGCGACCAAGGGGAAAATGCTGTTCTGTTCGTCACAAGTTATCGAAATATTGAAGTTAAACTTGTGGTCGAATGGAGGACATCTGGACCGACGACCAGGTGTTGAGCGCCATAAACCCCCTGGCTGCTAGGCAAGCTAATTGTTGGTTATTCTTATACTGCAGGTTGTGGGTAACACGACTTCTGGTTCCTACAGCTACAGGCTTAAGAAGAGCATAGCATTAGCTTATCTTCCCCTGGAGCTAACAGAGTTGGGTTCCCGTGTGGAGGTGGAACTGTTAGGAGCAAAGTGCCCGGCTATTGTGGTGAAAGATCCTCTTTTTGAAACTGAACCCGTTCGAACCAGACGCCAGCAAAAAGCCGCTCAAAAAGCGAGAATGTATCACGAAAGAGCGGGTCTGAAGGCTGAAGCGTGAGAAGATGACGCACGGCTCAATTTTCATCATTGAGATGTATCATGATTGTTTTCAGGACGCGGGAATTGAGTGAAAATATCGCGCATAACTGACCGTTTGAGCGAGTTTCAATGGAGTGTCGTAAAACCCAAACGAAAGTAATTACTTTGGCCAATCGAAAAGGACTGCGACGATCCATTAAACCAATCAAAATTCGAAGTAATTACACGTAGTCGACACAAAGCGTGGGAAAATGTGCACGCGCGAGCCACGATTGGTTTTGGTTTCACTTCCAACTGGTTGAAAAAATAGCGCGAGAACCTTGAACCAATCACGGAGTGAAGTAATGCAAAACCAAAGCAATTCGCTAATTACTTTCAACACTCAATTGAAAACCGCTCTAGTAGAGTAAAGAGAACGGAGAACGGTTAGCTATTAGCAAAGGCAGCATGGAACCATTCAAGGGATTTCCTTACAATACAGGCATTAAGCTTAACACAATTTTAATTTTCGTCTCACTTCTTACTGGTTGCTGCCTTTTCTTTTTATGGGCTTCAGTTATCGAGCAGCGAGGAATGAAACGGGGAGAAAGGTAAAGAAAAAAAGGAGAGCTCTGCTCTCGTTATTTGCGTGTGTCCGTCATTGCATGGTGTGTTATAAAAGGGAAGGCAAAATAGCATGTCGGACATTTTTAAGCAAGGCTCTGCTTACATTGGATCCCTCCTCTTTGAGAGCAGCTATCAGAGGCTAAAAATTTTGATGCCTGGAGAATTTGGGAAATCGCAGGGGACCTGGGAACGTGAGTAAGGTCAAAACGCAAGTGAGTTTGCAAGGTGGCAGTTAATTCGAGGTGAAATTAAGAAAAAAAAGTGGGATGGATAGAACGCAAATTTGGCTCACGAAGCGGAGATGTACAGAGTCTATGACAAGCAAAACACAGAAAGATCTGAAATTGACGTTGAGATGCCAAATCCGATTACGTAGGCCCCAGTTGTCAAGTGCTCTCTGTTGGACAACTCAGTTGGGTTTGATTGCGCTTCCTCCATCATTCGGTGGATTTCTGTGCATTACAACCACCTCTTAGACATGGAAATTATGACTAAAGTTATTTATCCATCAGTCACGTAAGATAACATTCTTGACTCAACAGCATGTAGCGGTTATCGTGGACTCGGCCAATATCGTATCGCTATCCACTCTTGCAGTTATTCAAGTTTTTAGTTCCAATCGAACTTCTTTACGTTAAAATATATTCAACATCTTTGTCACCACTACTATTCAGCTGCTTCAAATAAAACAATAGATAAAGATGTCCCCTGTTATACATGTGTCGTTTGTTATAATGTACATGTACTAAATATAAATTGGCAATTTCTAGTTCAATTGAGCTCTTTGAAAGTAGTTTAAAGTGACGTAAAACCTTCAAAAAGTACTTACTGTATTACAAAATAATTGTGTACTAATTCATTTCAAAAGGCTTTTCTTACGGAAAAGGAATGAAGATGCAACAGAAAAGCACAACAGCTGTAAACTGTCTGTTTCAAATGATGTCCAGGTCGCTTCACTAAGGCCTTACGTCTCTATTTTATACCTCCTAAACTGACATGTATGAAAAACATCTTACATTAATGAGCTGAAACCCATGTCTTTAGAGCCCTTTCATATGCCTTAACAGTGGAGATGTTAGTGTCCCCACACAAAGACAAAGCAACCATGTTAAGTTGCTTTGTTGAAAAAAACATGACCTCTGATCACATGAATGAAAAACTCTATTGTCGAATTCCAGCCACCGGTGTCCGACCTTTTCATATGTAACCTTGACACCAGGATCTCTTTTAGTCCTTCCCACACTTCCAAGAGAAAATCCCTGTTTTCAGAAAACCTAGGCTTTCAAGGAGGGGTCAGTGACTCATGATCTTGAACAGTGATAGTGAAAAACCCTATCCACCCTCCAAGGTAATACTGCAACTATGTAGTCATGTGACTAGAAGCAATCAGAGTTCTCCAATGATGTCATGGGTGGAAAAGGAGGAGGCTTTAATTGTGGTTTATTAGCCTGGAGTAGGCTCCATAGGGGAGAGTAGGGCAAAGAGATATCAGTGAACAAAAAAGGTTGAATGGCCGGGGAAAGGTGAGGGGCAATTCACTTCCCTCCTATCCCCAGGCTAGTTCCATGGATCTTCCATCTGAGTACCCTGGTCCCATAGGCTTTTCTTGAGCCATGAGAGAGCTGTGAAGTGACATGAAGAAGAGTCATGAAGTGGCAAGAAGAGAAAAACCTCTGGTTACCTTGTACTTGAATCTCACTTTCATGCAAACACCAGGGTCAAGATCTGACCCTCAGGCTTGAATTGCTTAATATTTATACAAACACACAATCAATATGAGTGGTTCATTTGATTGGTAATACCAAGGAAACGTGTGATTGCTAATTTGCCATTGGTCCCTATTGTAATTATCAATTTGATGTGTTTGACAGCTGGTATCTGCATGATAGTGAGATTCAAGTCCAAGGTAACTAGAGGTTTTTTCTCTTGTTGCCGCTTCGTGGCTCTTGCAGATCAAGAAAAAGCTCTGGGACCAGGATACAATCTGAGACATGAACGTCAATTCAACAACTATTGACTATGGACTCACACTTGTGTCTTCCTTCCTCTCATTCATTATAAATATAATTCTTACTCTAACTCATTTCCTCTTTTTCTATTATCCCACGGCTTATCCTCATCAAAGTGAAGTTTATCAAAAGTGGTACATGTTCTATCAGTTTCTTCTGATTCTCTGTCTTGGGGATGCGATGCAGTGCTAACAACATCATAACTATTAACTGGTATTGAGACATCCAAGGCTTGTGCAGTCCCGCTTTCTGTATGGTGATTATTGCTGTGGTTTAAGGTTATATTTTCTTCAATACAATGATTGGATAAATGGTTTACTATGTCTTCCGATTTAAGTTTCACAGCTTGTTTGTCTGTATTTATAACTTCATCTTCTTGACTTTCCAACTGTCTCTCCATGTTTAATTCTCTCCTGACATCAGGCAATGTACTTGTACTTGAAGAAGCCATATCCTCCTTTTTCATGCTTGCTCCAAGCTCTTCCTCCAGTTTCTGTATGCTGGATGACATGGCTGCAATGTTATGAAATTACATGTAGCAGAATTCTTGGAAGAGAGTGAGTATGATAGAGAAAGGTGTGGCCATTTCTTAATATTCGTTAAGCTTTCAAGACTTCACAATTTGATTGGTGTTTTGCCCTATATAAAGAAATCCAGGTAGCCCTCGGGCAAGGTGTTATAATAAGATAAAGCATTCTGGTCATGATTTTACGTCTGGAAAATTTTGGGAATGCAAAAAATTAATGCCAAAACAAAACTTAATGGTAGGAGTGTTAGCAAGCTTTAGTAAACTGGTTGCTTAACAAAGTTTCTGCTGAATATAACTTTGTAAATTAAAGCAAAATCCTCTCTTGGAGAGTTTTAAATTTGCACCAATAGCCACTGCACTTTGTTTCAACTTTGAGATAACTTTTATTCTTCATACAGTTGAATGTTATAAACAAGACTAACTTTGATAATGAAAACTTTGAAGAATGTGCCCTGGTGTTTCACATTTTGTTAAAATCACCAATTTAGCAGCAATTTGACATACTGGCTCAACAACAACATTGGTGTTCTCTTTTATCACGCAAGATTAGATTAAACTTCCCACCTAAGCACATTGAAAACCCTCTGGGTCTGAACTTACCATGGAATGCAGTTTCGTACTGCTTTGCCAGCTTATTCTTCAAAGTTCTAAAAACAACAGAATTTAATTAATTACACTAGTAGTAATCTTGGATTATTGACAGCATTTGACAGTTGCTTTGAAAGCAAAGGAGAAGGGAAGAAACATTCTTCTGGAACAAACAATGATGAGGTGCGCGATCATCATTTGGGTATATGACGACGTATCAATGCATGTACACGTATAATGTAACTCAAGATGATGCTGAAAAAGCAGACGAATGACAATTGAAAATTTACTAAAGCTCACCCCATGCACAGGATACCCAGGATTATTAAAAATTGTAAACTGCAAGGAGTGACCATTAAAGAGAACATAGTTCCAAGTATAGGCTAGAATTGAGTGCCCCTAAAATGCTGACATAATAGATCCTGGAAACATCAGTGCCTCATTTAATAATAACCTGTATAATACGCCAAGAAAAAAGATGCTTTAAAACAGCTCAAACCCCTCCCTTCTGAGAATTTGACTCTTAGCCACGCCCAGAGGTTTGAAATTTGAGCTTGAGCAAACTTAAGATACCTGTGGGCTTGCGCTTAAAAAGAAAGAACTGGTGACAACATCTTGATGTACGGTAAAACAAGGAACTACCCCACCTTATTCTCCTAAACACAGAGTCCAGGTCTTTTTTCATGTCTAGCAGCATCTTGGTGTGATTCCGCAGTTGCTGATGCAAATGTGAATATCGTGCCTCAGACAAATCATTGAAGCGTCCAAATTTGGCATTGGTCTTTTCAAATTTTGCCAACCTGTAGGTTATGATGCAGTCAATTCGAGGTGTAACTTTCTCCCTCCTCACCATCGCCACCCCCTCCCTGACATGCACACAAATACATATATTTGGGTATTGGTCAGGGAGTTGGCAAATGGGAAATAGCCATGATACCAGCAGACAATAGTGTGGGGTGGTCCAGTCTTTGAACAAGCTTGACATTGCTGCTTGCTGCTGAGTCAGCCAAAAATGAGAGCATTTTTCACAAGGGAGTAGGTAAACATGCTTGTAGCAGAAACAGGTGATTGGCATAAAAGCACTAGGGCGCAGTCAATGCAAGATGAAGAATTATTATGTATTCTATTTAATAAGCAATAGAGGACGTTTTCCGTGTTTCCATAGCCTCATCTAAACACGAGATACCCTGCGAGCTAGATAAGTCAGGAAGAGGAAAGTAGATTGAGACTCTGCCAGCTGGCTCGACTTTCTTTGATTTGCCACTCATCCAAAGAAATGGATGAGTCAGTCCAGTTTCGACTTGTCAAACCTGTTTTTTTAATAATATTTGTGTGCATGATCAATCACCATGCGTCATAAATATTTTTTAAATTTACAACAGCGTGACAACTTTTAACTGTCTAAATTCCTATGAGTATTTCCTCCATATGTCAGTTACAGAAACTAGTTTGCCAGAATTGAGAAACGTATTAAGTTTTTCATTAAAAACTTGGGAAACGATTCCTTGGCTGTTGAGTGTTTGCCAGAGTTGTTTGAAAATATCCCTACCATGTTAAATTGGTTGCATGGTTTTGCGTTTACTAGTCATGCATGACTGACCCCCGAATATGTTTGAATTTTTAACGCATGCTCAACACGAAATGTTGAGCCGGCTGGAAGAGTCTACTTTCCTCTTGCCGACTTATCTAGAAAGATCGAAAGACTCTGCTCGCAGGGTAAACACGAGGGGGAGTTGGGAGAAATCGAGACAGTTATGCAAACCCAAGACGCAGTCGATGGTTTGCATAACTGTCAAGAATTTTCCAAACTCGCCCGAGGTTAGGAAATACTTGGTTAGGAAATACCTAGAACAAAACGTTTTATTCTTAAAGGATTTGAATTGGGTACTATTGTTTTCCCGGTGTACAGGTGTGAGAAGTAAACGAGTTTGCCTTAAATTCATGAAATACAACAGATTTTCATTCATCGCAATAAGAAGTACAGTACAGAGAAGACATCTGTTCACAAATATACATTTTTCAGCAGTGCCAGGTTTTCCCCATTTTCATTTTAATCGTAAACAAGGCTGTGCTCTAAGGAAAATTTCGGGGAGCCCTTCCCCAAGCATTTCAGCTGGGGTGCCCAGCCCTCCAAGTTGGTCGCCTGAATTAATTATTTATTTATTTAATTAATTATCTGGGATCAGCAACGCAGGAAGATCTTCATCCATCTTTAATTTCTCTCAACAAAACATTGCTGCTACTGCTCTGGTGATCGTCAAACTCGCTAGTGCAAGAAAAACTCGCAACCCGTCAAATTTTTCACGCCATACTTGAGAAAGACGAGAAAAGTGGCAATGCCACCAATGTTTTCAAGTTTAAAAGTGAAAAAGTAAAGATTGTGGCAATTTTATGTAAAAAAGTTTTGGGTCTAATACAGGTAAACGTTTTTACTGGTTACTTGGGTTAAAAATGAATTTTCAAAACGTGAATTCACGTGGAGCTTTTGTGAAAACTGCCGTGAAACAAAAACCACCGGGACCCAAAAGGTATCAATTTTTTTTTGAGCAAGTCATCTTGATTGGACGAAAATCATTGCTACAGGACAGAACTTAAGTCTTTTTTTCTTATATTATCAGTAAAATGTTTTGATAGTGGAATCGGCTTTTTGTGGATTTGGTCGAAGCGCCAGTCACAGCGTTATTTGTTTAGGGCATGCAATGGTTTGTCACGAACTAAAGTCAACGCGGGATTTTTCTGGGCAAGATTTCCGCACAGGTCCCTACTTCATTATGCATACACTCCTTTGTTTGAAGAAAACAATAGCGAAATCAATAGACGTCCTTTGGGACTGTGGCGCTTTGTTCTTTCTTTTTAGAGGTTTTTTTTCTAAGTCTATATGGACTTAAAAAAAGTTGGTCGAACTTCTGTCTGAAATACGGAAAATCGAACAGTTTTTCCTGCAATTTTGGCACTTTTCCTGCAATTTTACCCATTTTTCAGTTTTAGAATAAGCACAAGAAGTGGAGTTTCAAGCAATCGTTGTAATAGGGTTTAGATTCGCAAACATAACAAACAAACCAAATAAAAGTACTGTCATAAGAAATTCAATGGCTACCTGCTCTTTTTATCGTGAAATTGTTCTTCCTGTCTGCTTAAAAATTCGCCGAGACACTGCAAAGTGTATATTTTCTTCCTTTCCTGTATTTAGGATCACGAACGGTGCATTTAGAGGGATTTTGCGATTTATCGCTCTTTGTAGAGATCGGCAATATGCTCAATGATACTTCCAAGTAAATAGCTTTGGTAGAGATCCATGGATGTTCCCCTACGAGGCATACTTCGTTTCACTCCCAGTCATGTCTTTTCAATGCCCTGCTGTGGGCTCGTTTGTCTGGGTCGACGAAGTTTAGGCGATGGTTAACTGCGGTGAGATGATGTTAGCCCTTGTCTTGTAGGCAGTTGTAAACTTTCTGGCCACAGGTAGCTAGGGCTAATATTTTTTCAAGGAAAGTTTACGGTCAGAAAATTAATATGTGTTCTGGCGGATTGAAGGCTATCCATTGCAGTTTTTTCTTGAGCATCGCGAAACAGATCCATCTCCCGATGCGGCACTTTGTCTTTGCCAACTGACTGCGTTTTCACACAGGTTTTGGACACAGAAGATGAAAGTAAATTGCTTTCTTTGCACCACTCTATGCACAACTCTGGAAAGGCTATAAAGCAGGGACAATTTCCAAATGATCAAATTTCCCATTGCTGTGACCCTTTTACTTCGGTAGCCATCTTGATTATTACGAAGACACAGGTTTGCTTCAAAAGAAGGGAAATATGAAACGATTTTAATTGCAATGAACTCGTGCATGAAAGTTTCCCATGAAAGATGCACCAATCAGACTTAAAGCGCGGTATACTCTTCCACGCAGTGAACTTATAAGTGTGCCGCACGCACGGGGCATGAAGGAAAAGCAGGTCACAGTTCACAGCAAACTGGAAAACCTAAAACTATCACAGGGACTAACCTTAAGCCTAAACAGTGCCTTTAGTCGTGATTAGGGTTACGGTTAGCATTATTATAAAGGGATGGGTTGTTTCAAGAGTAGTAAAACAGGGATCACTTAACGGTAACCTACAAGTGTAAGTTCGATTGTAGGTGCTCGGCGCGGCATGTGTATATAATAACGTATCATTGTTATGTAAATAGTCAGCCAGAATTCAAAATAAGTATCATTTCCAAGGTGTGAATTAGCAACTTGACACGTTAGTTCAGTGGTAAAGAACAGGGACAAGTAATCCAGAGGTTTACAGTGGGTCGGAGTTCAAGGCAAGCTGCGAGTGACATATCATAGGATAAAATGGCAGAAAAAGCCGAGCGGGATCTGGAAATAAGAACAAGACGAAGGGATAGAAAGGGGAAAGCTGGGACAAAAACAAGTCACGGTGTGGGCGATGAAGGGAAAGAAGAGAGAGAGGGAGGGAGAGAAAAAATGAGGTCCGTTTTTATTCATCCCATAAGTACAAATTACCCATGTATATATTCGGTTCTCTTGGGTATACGTATTTTTCTACAAAACAATAGCGCGAATGAATAATTAATTTATTCTGCATGCATAATGAAGTAGGGACCTGTACGGAAATCATTCCTTTTTTCTGTTTCTAAAACAACAACAAATGACATGATATCTTTCCTTTTTTCTTATTTCGTTATTTTATATACTGGGGAAAAACAACCGTAACCTAAATGTATTTTAGCCAAGCAGGCGCAGCCGCAAAAAATTGTAAAAATATTAAATTTGCATAAACTGTCGCATAAACTGCGATTCCCGGGTTCATACAAAAGTAAATTACACCGCTTCGCCGGCCGCGCTTTACCGCTGTCTGAGCAGAAGTAACAACTCTTTTTTTAAACTATAACCAAGAAATGCCAAACTCCACGTTCCAAATTTAATGCTATTTTTTTTGAGAACGAATCGAAATTCGTGCGGCCGCCGGCCGTCACGTGCAAAGTCACAGATTATGTTACATGTGAAATCATGTGGTACGGCCTTTAAACCGACTTTCGTACGAAGAAAAAACATTTTCTGAGAGGTTTCGTAAACTATAACCACCAATATATTAAAATTTTTAGCCGCCTTATCTGCTAGAAATACAATAAGCCAGTGTGCCCGGCCGGGCGACCGGGTAGTTTTTCTCACTCGCCCGAAACCAAATGTTAGTCACCTCAGGCGACCGGGCGCCGTTAGAGCACAGCCTTGATAAATCCCTAAATAAGTTGTCACCCCTTCGAACACATTTAATACATCAACTTACGTCTCTGCCTGTATGTCTAATAATGACTGCACATCTCCTTTATTTACCATCGCTTCCATTCTCTGGCAGAACAAGTCTGAAGCTGCGAAACTCTCTTCTTCGCCTGTCTTTCTTCCAGGACTTGGCGAGATGCCAGCCTTGATGGTTGACGATCGAGTATCACGATCATTAGTTCCAATGCACGTTGTATTGGGAGAAAACGCCATTACAGTTCATAAGATATCGTTACAATTGTCTCACAGACTTGCAACGACATGACTCTGCTTCCGCCATTTTCCAAAATATCGACCGATGAAAGACTGGTAACTAGGCCTCGGTTTCAGAGGCAATCGGATATATTTTTGAACTACGAACATTAAAAAAATGATAGTTGAAAGTTCAGCCACCTATGTAACCTGACTTAGACCTTTGCATTTTGCTGTTATCCTGTCGCTTAAGAAATTCTAAACAATTGTACTGATGTAGAGTTCTATCCATGAATGACATGAATTGACCCGATTCCCGTCAGTGACTGACGCCTGCATAACGCCAAATCACGCGGTCTTCATCCGGTTGAATAATGTGAGGAGTAATTTTTTTACGAGAAGAGTTTCTTTGATTGCATTCTTCATTGATGCCCGCGTATATTTGGTCCATTTATCAGCGGTCATCACCCATACGGGAGCGTATCCCGTGTAGAGTGACAGGTCGTGTAGAGTACTTCAAAATGGCGGGAGATGCAGTTATCTAAAAATAAGTCAGCTTTATTGAAGCTCACTGACAGCATACATAACTCCTGTAGGTGCTTTGTAAACTAAAGTTTACAGAAAACCTGAGCGAGCGTGGCTTTGATCGTGTAGTATGCATGCAGTGTGAACAGGTCGAAATGCTGTTAAATGGAATCCGGAAAAAGGACCAGGTTATCTCTTTCCCGTAAGCGAAAAAATAGAGTTGAAGATGACTTTTCGGATTCCATTGACATTCCATTGAAATCAAAACTTACAAGTTCAATTGTGGAAGAAAACCAAGAACCTGAAGACAAAGTCAACAACAGCTCTTGTGGAGAAAATCATGAATCAACAATCTTAATTTCAAGGAAACCACATTCCAGTAAGACGAAGAGAGATATAGCAGCATGGTTAACAAAACCGTGTAACCCGAGAACTGTGCCATGCCCAGTGTGTGGTAAGTTGGTGTTTCTTTCTAGTATTAACAGACACTTGGATAGCAATTGTAAATCCGATGAAAACAGCAAACCACAAGGTCATGGGATCAATAGATTACCTTGTAGTAACCTTAAAGAAAATGGACTCCTTGCAAATATAAGCACTGGTTTAAGTTTCCAGGGAGTTGGCAAAGAGAAGCATCTGGTGCCAGCTGCTTTGGATAATGTGATGGAATCAAAACAATGTAAACATGGTAGGAGATTTGCTCAAAGAAAGGAAGATTGTAGAAGCTTTGTTCCCAAGTTGAAAAGTTCCTCCAATTCTGCAGATGTTTTTCATGAAGATTCACCCCTGGCAAAAGTTTCAAGAGAAGATGAGCATGGTGACCATAGTGAGAAACAGTTGAAAAATGGTTCATGTAAGATAATTTTGGAGGGGGATTCCCCTGGGTCTTTCAATAACTTTGCACAGGGGGATTCCACAGTTGCACAATCACCTTCTAAAACCCAGACTGTGGATGATCAAGAATGTAAAATTGGAGAGAAGGACATGCAAAAAAATCCAAAACTCCTTGCAGGAAAAGATCTATCCAGGGATTCAACAAACTTTGATGAAAGTATTCAAGAACATAATGGCGCGCTGGAAGAGAAAAATTTGGAAATTCAAGTTGGGGAACGGCAAGATTATGAACCATATTACCTGGCTAATTTTAAGTTAGTCTTGAATAATGTGATGTCAAATGAAGAAGACAGAAATTTATTCAATGAAGAAGACAATGAGATCATTGATTTATTTAATGAAATGTCTCCAGAAGAGCAGAAGCTTTACATTCGTCTTTTTCAGCGTAAGCATGGGTGGTTCAGGTGCTGTAAGCTTGACTACCCAAAGATTTGCAAAGATCTGAAACCAGTTACAGATTCCCTCATTGAAAAAGGTGAAGTAATCGTTTTGTTGGACCAAGTTATTTTGGAAAATTGCATGAATCTTCAAACTCACATGTACCTTGAGCCATGGCTTAGTATTTTTATTTTTATTTGTCGAACAGGTTTTCTAAGAGATCAACATCAATTGACAAACCTCCAGGAAGCACTAAACCTAATAGTTGCACCGGAGTTGAAGCTTTTGGTTAAATCTCTTCACATTTCCCCTGGAAAGAAAGGAGGCACTAAAGAGGAAATAATAGACACAATAGTCAATCTTGCACAAAATCAGAAAACACTTTTTGGGAGCTTTGAAAGTGTTGTTTTGAAAAGGTAACTATTTTGAAAGGTTGACTCAGCCACACACACATCATGTAGTGTTCTGTCCGTTACACTGTATTTTGTCATTTCTGACTTGAGTCAGGTTCACAGGCAGGATAATTTTTGTAGTCACTATTTATCCAACAGTTTTTAAAACACATGGATACATGGAAAGATTTCCTTGCCTCTTCTTGTAAGAAGAGAAGCAATGCTACTTCAACAAAACTTAGACAAGTTTATTCATACATTAATTTTTTTTATTTGTTTGTATGTTTGTTTTGGGTTTTTTTTCCAAGAGTCAGGCAAGTGCTTGGGTCTTGTGTCAGAGTAGCTGATCTTCCAAGAGAGGTTTTCAACCGAGTTTTGTTACTCTTTACGATGAATGTGATTCCAGATGAAGAGGATTCCACTAACAATGGACAGGCTCAGCAGCTGTAAGTTATAAACATTGAATCTGAAAAATTGATTTCAAATTGTGCTAACAATAATGTTAATTAGCAGTGTCATCATCATTTTATTTGTTATTTTTAAAATTAAGCTAATTTATTAATCTGATTCTTAGGTCAACACTGTTTCTTGCCAACATTGGCAAAGTTGTTTACCCACCATACTTGATTGACAGGCCCACAAGGGTTTTCCATTCTCGTGAGAGCCTCATTGCATTTGCCAATGCTTACCAACAAAAGCACGAGATGTTCATGGCACTTGAGAGCAACAACTTTGAGCAGGCTTTCAGCTACTTTCCTGAGGCATCCAAGAAGTTCAACGATATGCTTGTCACATTGAAAGATAATAGTTCAGAGTTGACTGCAGTTCGTCTTCCAGAACACTTGCGTTCCTTCTCAGCTGAGTGGGCAATCACTAAAATGTGTTATTTTGGAGTGGAAGTAATGCAGAAATGGCGGCAATATGAAGAGGCTGTGAGTCTGTTAGAAGAGCTGTTGAAGCAAAATGTGTTTTGTTTTGATTCACGTGGACGCTGGTATGACAGACTGGCCCTCAATTTGCATCAACACTTAAAAAGACCTGAACAGGTAAAGATATAATAATTTATTTCATTTTTATGTTTTCAAAGTATAATAATTATGATGTACCTGTAGGTGATTATACCACTTACGTCCAGAAATGCAAATAATTAGATTCACTTCCAATTTTGACATCCAACATGAAGTGTCTCTGTAAGTCAAAGCCTTTGCCACCTATTTCCAACAAAAGGTAAGAGTAAAGGTTAGCTTTATTTTTGGCTGAAGGTAAATACAGCTGTTTATCCTTACTACAGGAGC
>NC_090870.1:3629702-3637202 GCF_036669935.1 Montipora foliosa | reverse complement strand
ATGTTTAAGTGGTTTTGAAGTATATTTTCGTTGGGTGCCCCTGGTTCTTGACCTCCAAGAATCTCCTGTGGATCCCTAAGTGCAGACAAATTAAGACATATGCTGGTAGAGCTTTTGGTGACGTTACACCGACCTTGTGAAATGAACTTCCTGCTGCCACCATGCACATGACGGTAATCTAATTGTCTTGGTATCAAGCACCTTTGAGCATTTAGTATGGATACCGGCGCTTTATAAGTCATTTTATTGTATTTATTTGTATTTGTATTTGAATTTGACAACAAGGAACCTTGACGAAGATGGCAAAGAAAGTGATACTAATTTTCCATAGAAGGGTCCATTCTTGACCGACGGCAAGGCTGAAGTGTTGTAGTATTAAATGTCACTATTTCCTTATAATGAAACAGGTTTAACACACAAAGTTTCGTTTTGTTACAGGCGGCACCTTTAGACATGTGCTTTGACTCATTTTACACCAATCGCAAAGAAATTATCGACAGACGATTGGAGGAAATCACGGGAGCTACACTTGAGGTACAAAAATCTATCTCCATCTACATGTACACGTAAAACTAGGGAATTATTATTCTTCCACGCAATCGTTTTAATGATGAACGTGACACTTAAAGGTTACAACAGTAGTGCTGAAACGACGAAATTGTTTTACTTCTATTTTTTCACAGAAACTTCAGGAAATGCTGTTTTCAAGGTGGACAAGTAACGAAGGACAGGTCTGCGCTGGCCTTAACTGGGAGCGATTTAGAGATGTGGAGCAAGCCAAAGTAATGCAAAATCTTGTTGTAATCTATCAGGGGCACCCAACGAGTAATTTCGGTAAATATCTGTTCGGAAGGAAGGTCCGCTAGAATTTTCGAATATTTGGCGACCTTCGATTTTCGCGATTTTCGAAAGGTTGCTACATGTATGTTTTAGTGGACGAATTGCGTTGTTTTTTGCCTTTTTACATGTACCTCTGCATGTGAAAGAAAAATACATCAAACTGACAGAGAAAAGAGACTAATGACACTTGCACCTTTTTTTGCTCTCGTCTGTCTTAAGATCTCAGCGGTCGATCGGGTGTGCGATGTCCTAGCCATATTTCACATGGAATCGTAAGCCCGTTTCTCGTTCCTCTTTTTCGGTTGTCGCATCTCCCTTTATCTTAAGAACTTCACTATCATTTTGCTTTTTCTTATCTTGAAAAACATGATAGAGGATTAGCTTGTCAAAATAAGCGGAAGGCAGTCTGGTATGTGGCTTTTCGAGCCCTAAAAGTTATCGGCACTTACAAGAAATGGACCCCTGTTTATTGACGGTCCCAGTGCACTCGGGTTTTATCTTTGTTCCTTTATCTCAAGCAGATTTTCAAGTGTTTAAATTTCACGTTACATAGTTTGTGCTAAAAAGAACTCTAAAAGCTTGATAGTTGAAGCTTATTGGTTGGCTTGTTATAGTATAATTACGATTAATGATTAGTTGAAAAATATTTGCGTTTTATTTCTTCGTCTGTAACGTCGACAAAACGGCTTGCGGCCATTTTGAAAAAAACCACTTGGGTGATTGTTGCATAATAATTACCTCAAGTGCAACCAATCAGTGCAGAGAATTTTGAATAATCTCCTAATGTAATTATACTAATTATGAATAAGCTTTACACCTCTTCCTTTGATTAAGTATTGAAAAAGCGCCATGTCTGTGTCACTTTGTTATCATTTCACAGCAACTTGTCTCTTGCTTGGGTGGTGCTATATTATCTGGAATATTCACTCGCTTTGCTCAAGGTTATCGCTATTATCGCTCTGGTTTGCCGGACCTTGTAGTGTGGAATTCATCTACTCTTGAGTACAGGGTAAGGACATCATTGAAGGTGTTTATAATTGTTTTTGCTTTGCAACGATTAAAATGAACCGTCGAGAAGTCTCATGGTTGGGAATCAATTTCCCTGCTACCAAAGGTCTCTTTTCTTTTTGCGTTCACGGGGCTAACGAATACGGAAAATTGCCGTCTGGGCTGTGCTGGTGACTGCCTTCATCAGATCTTCATCAGTGTGATAATGAAAGTGTGTGTGGTTAGCATTAGTAAGCGCTAGTGGCAATTATCTTGATTAAAGTTTTTTTTTAAAGTAATAAATGAATGAACTCTGACTGCCATCGCTGTGACAACCACCCAAGAGAACAATAGAGTGTCAATCGTTCATTGCTTCACTGACTCTTTCTTCGTCTAGTCACACTTACGCACCTAACACACTTCATTATCATTCTGATTAATGCTGTCACCAGCGCATCAATAGGCCATTTCCGAGTTCATGTCTGCCTCACCTTCAAAGCGAGGGTCTAAGTGCGAAGTTTTTCTTATGAAAATTAGTTTTCATTCATATGTGAAGTAGTTTATCTTCGCACTTAGACTCACTTTGAAGAGGAAGCAGACATGAACTCGGAGATGACCCATTTCAATATCACGCGTTTTACCCCAAAAACAGTTGCTATGTCTTTTAATATGACTAAACGCGAAAGCCTCAAGGATACTAAATGGACTGGAAATTTAAATCTCGTATTTGAGAATCGGTTCTTTCTACAGCCGGAATTAATTATCATAGTGTAAGTTGTAGTGGTTATTATCCTGTTGAATTCATCTGAGTATCAGCGCAAGACGTGGAAATGGGTTGAAAAGAAAAAGGGAAAAACTGTGACCTCAGTTAACATATAGACATGGTTATGAAACTCTCCAAATTTCTTTTTTTATGTTTTTGTTCGCTGTTCCCTCAGTGCACACAAGGCGGTAATTGTTATTTTTCTTATTAAACTTCGGTGACCAAAGAACAAGTCTCTATAGGTACAGTGTTTGGTCTCTCTTTTTAAAGAGAAGCCCAAACAAGCTGAAATGATCAAAGCTTGGGTATTTTCCTTGCCACTTCTAACGGTTTTTACAGATCGCTGAAGTAAAAGGACCAGGAGACAAACTGTCTACCAAGCAGCAAATCTGGCTCGATGTGTTGGAGTCTCTCGGTGCAGATGTGGAAGTTTGTTATGTCACAGGTAAGAGTTAACAAAGCTTCCAATGGAAAGACCACCTCTGTCATGTGGTTTTTGCTGTCGGGCTTAACCTCTGAAACTGCGAAAAGAGTTAGGTTTTAGGTTTTTTTACCAGTTTCAGCACTTGGACTCCTTCTGAGTTTGACTGGTCTGTTTTGTTGTTATGTGGTCTCATTGATCAGTAGTCCATTCAGAAGATTACACCAAGCCGACCCCATTGCTGAAGGAAAGGCATGACCATAGCACCCGGGAACTTCATGCCCAACTATTTTCGACTACGTAGTGTGTGGCATCTCGTCCCATAGAGTTTATGAACATTGAAGGGTTGTGAGACGGGGCCTACGGTTTGTCGTCCTTATCCGAAAAGACTTGAAAGTCTGACCATTTGTTTGCGTATGTAATTACAAAGGCAGCACTTCCTCCTCAGTTACTTTAAGACCCTGAGTGTTGGTCCAGCCGGAGTGGCAGCCCGGTGCTCAACCAACTGAGCCACCGCTGCGCGATAATAAAAGGGTTAAAGTGCCCATCACCTCAACAAACGTTTCCGCTATTCTCCAAAATCATACCAAAGATATTTTGTTGTCTTAAATTTTAGAACTTTTTGTACCCTTTGAAAGACCAGAAAAGTGGTCATAGTTTGATCCAAGACAGAGCAATGAAGGGGGGTGAGTTCGATGCTGGGTGACGCCACAAAGTACTTTGCGTCGCTGTTTTCAAAGAACTATCACAATTTGCAACGCAGTCTGTGACGTCAATTCCTCTTCCTCTTCCAATTTTATGTATATGGGCACAACTTGTTAATCAGACAAGGCAGGGATGGCGCCGTCGCGAGAGCACTCGCCTCCCACCAATGTGGCCCAAGTTCGATTCCCTGACCTACGCCATAAGTGCTACACGGCCAACGTTTGCAAAAACGTGATCCTTCCTTGAGTTTTTGTTGGTTCTCTACACTGCTCCGAGACACCAGGGGCGCCATAGTATGCTTTCGGTTCGACCTTGTTGAGCTGCGTCTTTGCTGTTGAGTTGCACCGCGATTAGCCGTGACAAAATATTTAATTATTTATTATTTAATCTAATTGTCATATATGCGTTTAACACACGTCATACGAGCCAACGGAATATGTTGATTCTTTTCAGATATAGGTTCAAAGCGCCTCAGAATCTCCAAATAAAAGGGACCATTGGACCGCGAGCTTTTGTTGAAGAAAGTAAGGTGTTAGTTTATTTACTGAATTTAGGACGCACTGACAGACTTACCTTTGTGAAAATTTTCGATGATAAATTCCTCTCTGGATTGAAATATTTATTTGGTTAGCCCTTTTTCTCTTTCTTAATAAGCATGCAAGCATTCAGCTTTCTAACGCTAACGCTTTCTACGGTAGCTGTGGCGTTTCCAAACTGAAGCCTTTAGTTTGGAAACGCCACAGTTTCGTGGCATCCCTTTTTCACCAATCCTTGCTGCTACTTGCATTGTTATGCTGGTATCCTTTTCTTGTCTTGTTTGATCTATCAGGTGATGCATGATCCAGGGTGCACTTGAGCTAGTTGTTCAGTATTTTGTTTTGTCGAGCAAATTCAAGGACTGAGCACAGTCACAGACCGGATTGTTTTTTTACTTTAGTTTTACCTTGTGCAAGTTGAGATTTTTAATTCGAATTTAACCCTTTTCCTCCTGAGAATGAAAGTGAGACTTAAAGATTTTACTCTAACCTCAGTCGAGTTTTAGTTCTCGTCAGTTGGAGCAGCTTCACGGGTCAATGGGTTGACAACTTGCAGGTCCACTCAAACACTGAATGAAGGGGGTAGTTTCTAAAGAAACTGTGGTGCTGCGTCGGTGGGGAAGTAGTATACAAAAATTTGGTTTTATCAACGGAGTTGATAATGTAAATTGGCCACCGTACAGAGATTCTAAAAGCTGACGTTTCGAGCGTTAGCCCTTCGTCAGAGCGAATCGAGGAATTGTGGGTTATGTGTAGTTTTTATAGTAGAGTAGGAGCTACGCTATTGGTGGTAACATGGCTCCATAGTTAGTAGAGGGGACCATTTCCCTCTACTAACTATGATGGCACTCAAACACTGTTTCCTTTAAACCAGAGTTTAAAGCACGGTGCCACAGTTCAATAAATTGGTCCTGTTTATTTCACATTTTCGGCAAAATCATCCTAAAAATCTTCGTATCGTTTTTCTGGTATAGAGGTTTTGCATGGCAGGAACAATCGATTCTTTTTCCTATGGGAACAAATGTTTTTTCTAATGCAAAACATTTTCATTGTTCCTGCCATGCAACATGGCTGCCGTGCAAAACCTCTATAGGGTCACTTCGTTCGAATTTCTTGGTCAGATCGTTCCAAATCATATCGTTCCGTATTATGGCCGTATCATTCTACAAAATAGTCAGATCGTTCCAATTTTCAATATACTAAAATGTTCAAAGATCAGTTTATCAGCCCGAGCCTTATTCGGTGTTTAATATCAGTGATTATCATTTTGTCGCGTTGTTTACCGAGCACTACTCACGTGTTGTGCAAACAAATCTAGCACATTCATGGAAAAGTTTTGTGAGTTTTGATTTTTATGCAAAAAACCTGCCAGGCTTTCTCAAGTGCCTGTTATATTACTCTTGAATACAATATGGATAATTTTGAGTCATTTTTGAATCGTAAGTTCTCAGAAAATCGAAACAAATTTCAACTCTCCCATTTCAGATAACACTCAGCTGTTTACTACTCAGTTGTAATTTCATTGAATAGGCATGGGACTATGGGACGTAGTTCTGTTGTTTCTATATGGTTAGGGTCTATTGTTTATTTGGGTCCATTTTGTCCCCAAGAGCCGCTGAAACGGCTTCCAACCTTGAACTGAAAGAGTGAGCCTGGGTTCTACAATTATTTTCATCTGCTACCACAAGTCCTGGGACAGAGTAATCCTAAAATGACGATAACAGTCATTCCAGGGAAAATTACGAATTGTCGATAATAGTCATTTCAGAGGTAGAGGATATGTTGGATTCCGATAAGTTCGGATTATCACAGAAATTGATGTAAACGAACAAGGTGATTTTCGTTACCTAAACACTTTTAACATTTTCGTCACTTCAAAAGTGGAACGATCTGACCTTGGAACAAAGTACTCGTTCTTCGGTTGGTCTTTCCTATACCGGATCCGAAATACATGTAATGTCCATAAAACAAAAGAACAAAGCGAACATAATAATACCTAATTAGCAATTAGCAATTCTTTTTGTCCTCCGCAATATTTTGCCATTTATGAAAGTCTACCTACCGCGTTCTTCAGAGTCCTGGCGGTGGTGGTCACGCGTGACATACTTTAAATCCAGTCCGAGGTAAAGCAGTAGCGGTGTTGTCAACCCGGCCCAAATTTGTCGATGATAATTTTATACCCATATTACATATGCAAATTTTTAGTGAACATCTAAAATCTAGCCCCATAAGGCAACAACTCGCACAACTTTAGCAGCGCAACGGAATTCGTGACAGTAATATGTGTGATTTTCCCGTCATCCCATAACTTTATTGGCATTTATCATTTATGAGTTTTTACACGCATTATGAGTGGTCTCCTTTGTTGTCTTCATTAGAATCAAGGTGGAAACATCACCAATTCATCTGTAATCGTTCCACAAGATTTATCACGGGACACTTGAGACAATGAAGCCATTTGTTTGTCCAGTTTCGGTGACTACGACCTCCTGTTTATTTCTGTGTGTCTCTCTTTCGCTCAGCATGTTGTGCATATCACTGTGGCTGACAAGCGAGGGATTAGCAAATATGAAACTCAGACTTAAAGAAGAAGGCCAAATGGAGAAAGTGAACCTTGTAGATTCAGATTCTTTGGTGCGAACTCCTAGTACAGAAAAACCTCGCTTAAAAAACGCAAACGAGCTGGTAAACGAGGACGCATTCTCAGACTCATGGCACGAAGTCCGGAAACATCGAACGCGTTTGTTGACGCGTACGAAATGTCCTCAGAGTTTGTTTCTGGTGATTATTGTTTCGAGCTCTGCACAAGCGTATAAAAATCGTATGGTAATTCGGCACACGTGGGGAGCCGATAACGCTTTGCAAAGACGGTGGAAAACTGTCTTTCTCATCGGCGAAGGAAACACTGTGGCTGTTTCCGATCAAGTTTCACGCGAGAGTCAAATATTTGGTGACATTATTCAAGGTGATTATCACGAAACATTCGGGAATAAAGTATTTAAGATTGAATCCGGCTTCGAATGGGCAGCAAAGTATTGCATCTTCGATTTCTTGTTAAAAACTGATGACGATGTGTTTGTTAATACTCGGAGTCTTGTATCATTCCTTCGCGGCGACGGCGTCCCAAAGAGCAGCTTTTACTTCGGGAATTTAATGCACAATAGCCCTGTGTTTCGCACAGGGTACTACGCCGTTTCCAAAGAAGATCATCCGGACGATTTTTTCAAGGATTATATGTCTGGAGGAGG
>NC_090870.1:3602202-3622202 GCF_036669935.1 Montipora foliosa | reverse complement strand
TTGATTGATCTATTATTGATCGATTGTTTGATTGGTTAATTAAATTAGCTTACCGCCACGTGCAATGCAATGTTCGTCAATACAGTTGTTTCTTTTTCCCTAGCGATTTACGGATCTGGAACTTACTACCAGCTGAGACTGTACAAGATAAACGCCGATTACGGGCTTTTAAAGCTACTTCTGCTGAGGCCATTCAGGACATTTCGGTCCCATTACATCTCAACGGAGACTGTACATGTATCGTAGACTAGATTTCTTCTCTTTTTAGTTTAATGTTATTTACTATTTGACTGATTGTAGTAGCTGTTGTAGTGTTATGACCTCCTAGTATTGGTTACATGTGCTACTTAGTAGTGTATTTAGATAAGGACTTATATCGACAGCCTGCTTGCTTACTTGCTTGATTGTTGAATAATTCATGATTCATTGATTCATTAATTGCATGATTAATAAAAAGAATTGCTCTCTACCTGCAAGGCGGGGGACATGATTTTGTACAGTTCAACTCATTTCGTTTAAACGCTCTTTGTATTCTACTTAGGCATCGCACTGAAAAAGAACAAAAAGATGGAGGGGAAAGATATCACTGAAAAGGTGAAATTTAGTGTGCTTAAAACCCCGGCGTCGGGACGGGAGGTCCGAGGAGTTGTAATTTAGGCGTCAAAATAAACCGTTGAAGATTTCGCGTGCAGTTCACGATCTTTGGCCGGTTGCTCGAAGCATGGTTAGGGCTAACCGGCGAATACCATGGAACCTATAGGTTCTGATATCTCTTAACCAACGATTAGCGCTAACCAGGCTTCGAGCAACCGGCCCCTGCTGAATAACTACGCCCCCTACCTGAAAGCCAATTATGCTGAGCCAATCAGCGTTCGGGCACGTGCTGAGGTAGCAGATCGTGCGTGAAGGCTGTCAATTGACACCCAATCCTTTCACGTGTGATTGACATAATACGTCAATCATTTTTCACGCGCAGATTATGGGGGAAAACAAAGAAAAGCGATCTTAGCTTTTTTGAAAATAATTTTTCAGCTTTTCTTCGGGAAAATATACTTCACAGCCCACCGTTTCAAGATTTGCGAAAACAAAAGTTACTGTTAGAGTGATTTCTTTTTTCGCGTCTCGTTCATATCGACAGATGATTAAGATGTCTGAGAAGACATTACAATTTTATGATGATTGTTGCCGACTTAGGTCGGAAATTACCTGTTTTCCTATCGAGGATGTTACAAACTGGGGTCCGATCAGAAGAAGGAAATCTGTACTCCATGCATTTGCATTCTTTCCTTTGATTGAAGGCCAAGCAAGACTCCTTGCATGCCTTAAATAAGAAGATAATAAACGTGAAAAGTACATCCTTTTCCTTGTTTAACTTTTACGGACAAAGTAGAAGAGCGTCACACTTAAAGGTGAGGGTTTAAGTAGGCGCAAGGGCCCCGTAATCCTTCTGATGAAGAAAACAGCACCTCCCCTTTTCATCAAAGCCAATTGACGATGTCAAAAGCAAAGGCATTGTGAGTAAAAACCACGGCGTACCCTACGATACTGTCCAATGGCTGTTCTGCGCTAGCCGGTCGGGGCAAAATAATTTAATATCAGCTCTGTTCACTGGCTGAAGTGTACTTACAGTGGCCGAATATCCAACTCTGAATTTTCGTTTGTAGAGATTCGTATCATCAAGTTCGGTACTGTTAAAGCATCTTAGATTATTGAAGGGATCCTTCCTGATGATTTCGACCTAGAAAAAAACGTTTAATTTACCCTTTCAGTACTAGTGACCTTACGATACCCCGAAATCGGTGTACGGGTGGCGCCAATTTTTTTTTTTTTTTTTGCGATGACGTCATTGATCTTACTTGTTAGACCCAGCCGTTTTTTCTGGGTAGACACCATCTTACCCGTAGAAGAATACGAGTGTTTTTCAATCCTTGACACCGCCTCCACGCCTTTTCAACTAAAAATCAAGGAGGCCTTACACATAGGTTGGGAAAAACCCTCATTAAATAAGCAGGTTAATCATGTCAATTTAACACTTTCACTGTAATTTTCCTCGTCCATACCCATTGTCTTCTCATCATTGTATTTTCTATTCACGTTGTTATTTAATCAGTACTTATGCATGTTATTAGCTATCTTTTATATAACACCGACTAGCGGTTTCACTTGTATTCACAACTGACGATGGATGTCGATCATCCGAAACATGTTTTGCAAATTTAAAATTGTGTGTTTCTTTTTGAAAGTTAATACGAGTAGTTAGAAAGAAGACATGTTGCAAAAACGAGTAACTTTTTATCATCGACGTACTTTCCAAAACAGAGAACATTCGTATGGAAGAATTTTGGATATATTTGATAGAATTTATTAAACAATTCCGAGGAAAAAGAGCAAACCTTGCCGCGGAGGCCGCCATCTTTGAAAACAATCGTTACCAATTCCCGCGCGTTAACTATACATTAACATTTTACGTGAACCGGTACACGACCCGTACCCGTATACCGGTATACGTGTATCGTAAGGTCTCTCATGGGCCATTTCCGAGTTCATGTCTGCCTCCTCTTCAAAGCGAGTCTAAGTGCGAAGTCTTTGTGATGGTAATTAGTTCAACTTTACATATGAATAAAAACTAATTTTCATAACAAAAACTTCGCACTTAGACTCGTTTTGAAGAGGAGGCAGACATGAACTCGGAAATGGCTTATTGTTTCAGAAGTTGTTTTACTGTATTTAAGGAGTAACCATGGTCATCGGAGCGGGTTTCATTTGGGCAAGAAAGTGATGGGCTTAGCCAATCACAATACAATTTTAGACCCCTAATGAGCCAATAATAACACGAAGAAAATCAGTTCTAACACTCGTTGCCATGCGCGTGAAAGAGTGCGTGATCCAAGTCACGATTTGCTCTCTGCTTCGTCTCCTGATTGGATAAGGAGGTGGCGTGAGATACTTTAGCCAATCATTAGTGCAGCAATTCACATCGAATAAATCGCGAGAAACTACTCTCGACACTCAACTGAAACTTCTACATCTTTGAAGTTATGTTTATTGGTCACCTTTCTAATTCCAATCGATGTTGCAAATCCTGGAGCAACGCTGAGACCCTTTTCCCGCGGAAAGGGCATCTCTCCTTGATTTGAAATGTCTATCCGGACCCCAGCCTCCTCTGCAAAGGCACCTAGGTATTCGTCTTGCTGGATATTCAGCTCTAAGACAAGTCCTGACAAAGGGAGAGTGGAACACTGAGTTTTAAATTAAAATCTATGTGGACTGAGGTTAAAACTAAACGTGGCCTTAACCAAACCAAGTCAACTGAGATTTTCTAACCTAGTCTTGATTCACGAGTTGAATGTAATTTGAATGTAACTCAAAAAGACTCGAGCTTCCTTTAAATCAGAGTAGCATCAAATTATGTCCGAACAAAACATTTTTTTATTTTTTATTTTTTTAATAGGTGTATACAACAGGAGAATACTGATGTTCAGACTGCACGTGCCAGAATTTAAGTTTCCTTCTCCCCAAAAATGCTAATTTGTATAAACTCAAGAGTATAACAAATGTCACCAGCAACCGAGAACTTCAAAAGCGAGAAAAATACTGTCGCACTTCATGTTTAATTGACCGAGACCATGCACAACCTTTTGTCCTCGGTTCACAAATGAACATTGGATAAATTAATAGAAACTCCTGATTTGCTGTCTTTTAGAAAAAGGGTGTGGTTTGTGTATGGTCAGAGCCAAAACAGCGAGCAAAAACATAAAACAAAGATACTTGTCGAGTTTCATAACCATCACCATATATAATTATCCATTCAATAAACCTGAAGAAGGCTGGTGTTGACCAGCCGAAATATTGCAACAACGCCTATCTTCACGTTGTCTTGACCAACCTTTGCAGGATATTTTCTATTTTAAAGTTTTTTCGGTGTGGTCACGATCTATTTTGATCCAACGTAGAGCAAGTTTTGATCGTACACGGTTTTTGCAGTGGTTTAATCCTTAAAAAGTTTTAATGATGTTTATAAGTTCTCTACGGGACGTTAAAGAAAACACATACACACACTGTTCGAGAAGAGTAATGTTGTGGGTATAACAGGTCCACATCAGCTGAATAGCTGCCAAAACTTCAACCTGCTCAAACAAATAACAAGTTGATGCGCATACAAATCTTGCAAGTCTTCATGCCTTTGTCGCTAGTGAAAAACAGCCCTTATCGGACCATTTTGAAGAATTGAGGGATATTGTAATTACCGTGTGATGGTCCAGGCTTGTTAGACTTCAAAACTCGACCGCTTTTGCCTGATTTGTCTTTTCCTCCGTTGAAAACGTAGCAATTTCCGTAAGAGTAATGCCAGTATCGAGTCCAATACACACTTGAAAAATTTCTAAAGGAGAAAATAGACTTTTAAAACAGTAAAAATCCGTAAGAAAGAAGGAATTCATGAAGTTTTGGCAATGTAGGGGTCAAAAGTTTTCTCGTATTTTTGTGTATTTTACTGCATATTTCTAATTTTGTAGAGGAATTTACGCGGGTTGGGGTTCTGAGCTCACGAATTCATGTCCCACGACCATACGCGTGAGATATTCTGGGTAGATCGCAGTTTAGCTTTGTGTTGACCAACACCTGTTGGGCTATCATTACCATGCAGCAGGTCCCGAGAGAGTGCGGTCAGAAAATCGAGCCTATGCATCCGTTTGATTCCGTTGTATTTATTTGTATTATAAGCACGCATTGTTCCTCGGCCACCTATCAGCTCAACCCTGCTGCTGTATTGTAAATGCAGTGAAAATATATGCAAAAATGAACACCTTATCGATCATTTTTCCTTTTACTCACCTACATGATATACCACGGTATGTACAAGATACAAAAAGGGCATCAAAGTCCTGACCAAAAGGAATAAGGTCCTCATCGTCAAACCCGGCCATAATCATAGTTAACTCTTCTCTACTTCTGAAGTCAGAGTCCAAAGCATCAGGATTTTCAAATCCTTCCTCCTCTTCCTCAGAGAATTGGGTATCTAATAAGGGGTCTGGCGTTGGGTCTCCTCGCGTCGCTCTTTTTCGACGTTTGCTTTCTCCACCACCTTAAAGAGAAACAACACGATCGATTCTTCATTAATTCCTATAAGTATTGGAGTTACGAGTTTTACTTGACAACGAACGGCAAAGGTGTTTGTGGACTGTGGGCGAGTGCGCGCTCGGCTTTTTGCAATAGCTGTGTTGTTGTTGTTGTTTAAGTTTCTTTTTCTTTTTTTTTTTTGCTTCTTCTTTATCTTCAATATGCCGTTGTGATCAGAATCGTGTGGTTGATCATCAGTGGAAACGTAAAGTCTTTTACAGTGTCAATTCCTAATTTTCATTTTCATTTACTATCTCTAAAAAAACAGCCGCCACTTGGAATCTCAAACTATTTCTTCAAAAATAACTTTTTAAAACAGCCGAGTAAAAACGAAGATTAAATTCTGTACGAAATGTCTTTGAATTCCCTTGTACCGATTTCTACGTGCGTGCTTCTGTTAGTTCTCATTTAGAGATTTTATTGTAAATAAATATATAAAGAGTGACAACGAAGAATTGTTTAACAGTTGAGCACTAACGATAATCGGTCAAATCAAATATTGATTTCAGTTGAGAACAAGAGAAAAGGCGAATACCCGGTCGAAATAAAATGGAAACTTTCAAAGCAATGGCGAGAACAGCAAAAATAAACTCGCAAATATTAAAAAAAACGTTGGCATCACTTTATAAACCTCCGAGTGTGTACCACTTGAGCTAAGCGGTTATTAGTCTTATTATTTTCCTACCTTTCTTAAGCTCCTGGACACGCGCTTCGATATCAGAACTCAACTCTACTGGAAGTTCTTCAATGGCACTTAATCTCAAAGAGTTGAAGTTACAGATTGTAATAACAGGAAAATCAAGGCTCTGAAACAGTAATCAGAAAAACACAAAGTGGAAAAATGTTATGACCCGTGAAGTTCGAAAACTCTTAGGCCTAGTTCTAACTGGCGACTCATGCCTAAGCATAAAGAAAAACAAACGGTGCAAACTCACTCAGTTGCGTCTTGATCATTAGCACCTGTCGTAAGAGCAAGCTGGGATAACAAAATAATTTGTGTAATAACTATATGATTTCTGACTGTAGGATGTAATAATAGTCTCAGATAGTCAGAGGATCTTACAATACCAGAAACCCATAAGGGTTGAAACGTGTAACGGCCCCTTGTGTGCTGGGAAAACAGCTTCTGAATATTCAATTTGCTTAGTACCATATTTGGAACAACAAGAGAGAAACATTCAACCAATCAGTTCGCAAGAACACCGTGACGCAATACCACCAATGTTCTCGCGCAAAATTAACTGGAGCGAGTGGTTTCCAAATATAGTACTTAGCAGTGAATATTCGGAAGCTGTGAACGCGCGTTACACGTTTCAACCCTTATGGGTTTCTGACAATACTTATTACACGGGCCTTATTCGCGCGGCGGCCATATTGGCCACATAGACAATGGGCCACTTCGAAAAATACCATAATACTCTTTGTTTGTCCCCCTAAATTTTGCATAAGCATTGTTTCCAGTTTCTCTTGGGACTTAAAATGATCCCAAGAGAAAACAAAAACAATGCTTATGCAAATTTGGGCGGATAAACAAAGAGTATTGTGATATTTTCCAAAGTGGCTAACAGATTTCGTACCCCGAGCCTCGAGTTGAAATATTTGGAAACGAGTTTCGGTGCGCAAAAACAAAAGTTCCTCCGAACTCAAAATGGGCGCCGAGTGAATAAAGGCCCATTATTGCCCAAGGGAGACAAAATTTTGCGGCCTTATGCGCAACAGAGCGTGAAGAGGATAGGTGAGGTGAGGTGATTGCCTAAGGGAGCCAAAATTTATAGTCACGAAGTATGTTTCTCCTTGTTTGAAGAAAAATAAATGAATAAATGTGGGTTACATGGGACAAAACTTCAGTGCCTCTTGTATGCGTTTTGCAAGCAATGTACTTTGAAAAACAACAATGCGGCTTTAATTTTCCCATTCTTTTATCTCTTGGCAGCCAGTTGCTTTTACAATTGCACCGCTTACAAAGAGTTACCTTTGGTAATAAATCAGAAGAGTAAGTAAAAATCTGAGCTCGAATGCTATTGGTTGTTTGCTCGATATGTCAAAACCACCATTTTGGAGGACACAAACAATAAATCTCCAGTTAGATTCTTTTGTTGTCATCCAGGATTTGTTCGTTTCGCTGTTGTTATTTTGTCTCTAAGGGTTTTGCTGCAAACAACCCGTACTGAAAACAATTCGATCATATTTTTATCTTTATTCGGAGAGGGTTAACATCTGCACTTGAAGACAACAGCGTGTTGGCTAAAGTGATATTTCGCGTGACGTAACCCATTGCTATAAACCAAAAACTGCAAACGTCAGACTTTTGCTTGCGATCAAAAAACGTTCTTTGATTTCAGTTCATTTCTTGCGTTAGATACGGATATCCAGTCGACTCGGAAATAAGCGAACAACTTTCACGTTAATTTCTATAACAAGCATCAACCTGCAGTTTGCATACCGTTTCACGCCAACGCAATGCAAATCACTATGAAGTGCCACCCAGGGCCCAGTTGTTCATAAACCGATTAACACCAATCCGCGATTAAATCTACTTCTCTGCTTTGAAATTTGCTCGCCAAAAAAGCCTTAATCTTGTAATTTTATGTTAAAGGAAAGCAAAAGTCAAAGTCAAAATAGAAGACTAAAAATCTTGTGGAAATCTTTTTGATCAGGAAATAAATAAACTAACTTTTAAGTTTCCAGCAATCCGGAATTAGTTTAATTTGGCTTTGCAAACCTGGACTCAGAGGTTTATTTATTAGCTGCTCAAAAAACGACGCAGTCTTTCGTTCGGTGTTCGGCAAACTTGAATATCAAAAGCACTGCTTGTGAACAATGAACATCGCTATAATTATTGAGCTATTTCAAGTTTATTTGACTGATCAACTAGTTTGGAATTACCGAGGATCACGAAACAAAGTAAACCAATTTATCGCGTGGTATGTTACAGTTTTGCGGGGCACAGGGTGGAGCATGATGGGCTATTGTGGTTATTACGTCACTGCACTTGATCGTGTCGTGTCCGTGATGAGCGATTTCCGTTCAGGTTATTGAAACGTGACGGAATATTGTTTACCAAAATGGAGCGTTTTTCAGAACAACCGTACTTGACGAGTGATAAACTGGAGTATTATTGATTTACTCACCGTTTCGTGTTGAATAGCCACATGAGTAGCCAACGGTCGCGCCTCAAATTTTTCGAACAAGGTGCTAATCTGCCACAAGGACACCACTAATGCTGCGAGGAATAGAACAGTCCAAAATATTTTTCTAATCAATTGCTTCGAGGCTAGGATTCGCGGTGGTCCGTGTCCAGAAGTATATTCGCAAAAGTCTAGAAATAAATATCGAGTTGAATACTGTTTGTCGTCGTCTTCATCTGTGCCTGGCTTCATAAGATCTTCGTGTGAACCCGTAGCCAGGGCTACTTTGTTTTTAGGCGTTCCAAAGTTCTCCATGGGAATCTCTATGATGCTGTCATTGGATTTTTCCTTCGTAAACATCTCGGGTTTGTTTCAACAATCTGCCCACAAGAAGGTAACAATTGAAGCGAGTCGAGGCTCTAAGGAGAGAGCAAAAGTCGCGAAACTACCGAAAAATCACTGTTAACGTTTGGCAAATATTGGTTTTCTTAATTAAAAACCGAGAAGTCAACCTTATTTTTAGCAATGACTTTTTAACCATGTATCTAGTTCTACCATATCAGCCCTCAACGTTATTGAGTATTAGTATTATACTATAATAATTAATTAGTATTTCAATCGCAACACAACCGCAGTGGGAAGAGCAAAATAAGAACCCCGATTTATTCGAAATATGCGTGACAACACGTTTTATAGCACACTATATACATATATTTGCATATTCAAAAAGCAAGTCCCACTGAAACTTTCTAAGACATTGTAATTAACACATTTCGTAGCAATCACTAGAAAGTCAGCGAACATTTTTTCGCAATAGGATATTCTAGAGAACAAGCATTTTCGAGTTCACACTACTCCTTAAATTACAACGCAATCACATGAAACGTGCCCAACTCCTTCATCTATCTCCAGTGTCTTTTGTCTCAATAATAGGTCCAAATGCTCTACCCTGCATCGAACACAGTGCAAACCAGTGCGATTTTTTATGCCCACTGTTTCCCAGTTTCTACTTTTATGTCTAATCACAAAATATTTTAAGCATAAGCTTTACTAAATATAAATGTCTTGAGAAGTTATATATTTTTTGTTCGTCATGAAGGATTAACTATATATGATTATGTTGTCGTTTCCACAGCAACAGAAAAGTTAAAAATCTTCAGGGGCAGCTCAATCTTTATAATGCTATTGTTGATGTTATTTTGTTTTGTATTGAACAAAGATTTTAGAATTAAGGAACGATCATTTAGTTATTAATTGAGATAAATTATATTTTTAAAAAATCGTGACAAGTTAATTAAAACTAATGTTCGAAGTTTGGCCAGCTTGCGCTACTCTCTGTCTCTCCACCGAAGGGTGATAGTTCATAGCTGTCTTGGTAAATTTAAAGGGCAAATCGGATCCATTTTGCTGATGATGATAGCTTGGAACATGCTACGACAAAAATGATCCCTCCACAATAATTCAGGGATTTAGGTAGAAAGTATAAGGCAAATTCATAGGTTAACACTGACTTTGGTAGCAACGATTCCTCAATTAGATGCTCTGATATCAGGTTACCTCGGGGGCGTAGATACATTAGAGGAGTTGGAGTTATCGTACGTATTTCCGGAAAAAAAAATCCCCAGAGAATGAACCTCCTGGCGAGTTCATGTTGTTCATTGAATTTTGAAGTACTGAGTCGCTTTAAAATTATTTGAATTGTAAACATCAAGACTGGTTTCGGTTTGGGTTTCAACTTTTGTCCTTCTTAACAAGGTGGCCATGGTACATAACAAAAACGTTATTACCAATATTGAATTTTGGGATCCGTTCAACTTTTCGATCGGTGAACCTTACTAATATTGATTTGATAGATTAGTTTAATTTTAATACAGCAACGACCGGTCTTTAAAATAGCTCTCCTCCGTCGAAAAATCACGAATACAAATGATTATACCTTTGAACAACTTCACCAGCTGTTATTCCCAGCTAATAATCTTATAAACTAACTATGAAATGAGTTAAGGTGTTACAGTCCTTACCTTCCAACACGAATCAAACCCTATTCCAGCTGCCAATTTACTCAAGTAATTCGTTAAAGTTTCATCGATGTCTATGCGCCAAAGTTCAGTTCATTCAAATATATAAAATCACATTGAAACTACCAGCGACATCTTTAATAAGGCAACACGGATTGCTTGGTTTCAACGCAGTCGGAATTATGATAGGAGGATCTCAATGAAATGACAGACGTCAAAACACAAAAAATTAGGAAACCTATCATCGCTGAGGCGTTACCACGATATGCAAAACACGTTTGACTGCAGCATCAGATCTTCTCCAGGCTTATTACCTATCCTCGAACAAATTACAAGGTCATCGGAACTGTTTGAGCAACCAATATTCCTCCCATGTCATTTCGACTTGATTAAAATAAAAGACAACACAAAATGACACCAGGTTATTGATCTTGACCCTTCAAGAACTGCCTTGAGCTTGCGCAATAGAAACAACGTGTCACCAAGTCAAGAACCTTTTGAGTTCTTGCTCAAGCTGACCGTTGATTTCTTATGAATAACAAGCGAATAAATTGAATGCACTTATTAGTTCAAGTTTTGCAATACAGGGTTTTTTAATGTAAGATGAAATTAACACTTTTTAATCCAGTAGTATAAATAAATGATGCTCTTGACCTGCGGCACAGTGGAACAAGGAAAAATTATCTTAGAGAAAGTGCGTAAAACCGATTTGAGGGATCAAAAAGTAGGGAACAACAGGGATGGCGGAGACGGGAAGGGGGGGGGGGCTAGGGGGGCCTTTAGCTCCCCCAATTTCAAGCATTTAATACAAATAAGAAGTAAAACATCTGTCCTTTTACGGTCGATCCACGTTTATTGTTTGACATCTCGTCGAGAATGCTGAAAGTAGCATTCGGCGAGGGTCAAGATTCAAAATTTTCTGGTGGAGAATTTCCCCAGGACCCCCTACAAGTTAAAGTCTCCGGCGCTTGCTAACTAATCCTCTGGGATCTGAGCTGAGCTTCGTTTTGTTTCGATAATCAATATCATGGAGGAGAACCAGTAATTCTGGGAATAGTGAACATGAAATCGGGGAACAAGGTCCGGGGGGGGGGGGGAGGAGGGGAGGGACACTTTTTGAATTTCTGGGTGGGGATACCGGATGTGCCACTGGGACCCTGAAACCCTTAGCCTATACCAGAGCTATGTAGTTCAGCTGAATTTTGCTACCCTATACTGGAGTAAACTCCCACCGATTTCCGTCTAAATTCCGATTCTTGACAGACGTGTTTCATGATAGCCATTTATTGACACTGTTGAGGCTGAATTACGTAAACTTAAACTTTGCCGATTTGATTTTTTTATATTCTTGAGTTTGGAATTTCTGGTTTCCTTACTCTTGATAAAATCTTCAACCAACTGGTCAGTTTCGTGAAAAAGGATACCCTATTCTAGACCGAAAGGCTATGATTTATATCCTCTATCCTAGAGTAAACTGCTTGAAAACCATACCCTTCACAGCGGCACATACCCCCCCCCCCCCTTCCCCCGGGGAACCGGGGAACAAGGCCACCCAGGTATCGGTATCCCTGGGTTAACCATAATCCCAGGGTTTGGGTGTCCTGTGAAAGGACGCCCTCTCCTCTCTGAAATTTTCGAATTTTTCTGAGGAAATGGGGTGTCTTTGCACAGGCTAAGGCCCTGTCCACAGTAATTCCTTTTTCGTTTGAAAACGCACACATTTCAATGCGTTTTGGCCTTCTGTCCACACTAAAACGCTGAGCCGGCGTATTCATCAAAACCGCATCGATTTGAAAACGCTCTCGAAAGTGGATTCAAATTCAACCTTATCTTGGTTTTTCATAGAAGAAGAAACTGTATTGTTTTTAAGAGCTTCCCATTTATAGCTCTGGAGCAGGAACACCATATCGAAGGTCCAGAAGATTTTGCAACAAAACAAGCTAGCCAAAATAAAGTTGTTTTCAATTTTCAAATACGCATTGGCGGGAAATGCCGAAAATATTGCAGCCGTATCTCTTTGGAGCATGCACATATTGGTCAACCAACGACACAGCAGTGTCATTAAGCGTTAACGAGAGTTTTAGTGTGGACAGTTGAAAACGCTGCGACAGCGGTAGTGTGGACACGGATCGATCGATGCGTTTTCGATGACACCGAAACGTATGTACGGGACCTAAGACTGATGTTGGTCACGCGCTTTGGAGTCGACCTTGTTTTTCACGCAGGCGAGAGAAACAAAAGCATGCGGCTCAACTGGTACTGATAGCAATCTAAGAGACTTTCAGCTTTGGAACATGAAATGACGGTCTAAAAGGAGTTTGCTTTTCAAGAGTTTCTACTAGGTACTCCTGCCTGATTACATGATGTCATTTCGATTTTTTCAGCATCCTAGCAATTTCCGAAATAGACTCTTAAAGTTCAAATTCAATGGTAAATTTAATATTGCGATGACAGCCGTTCAAATAGTGCAAAAACTCATTTGCACTTTCACCATGTTTCACAACAAAGAAAGTGCAAATGAGTTATTTGAACGGCTGTCATCGCAATATTAGACCCTCTCTTGTTTATCAGATCCGCACCTTTATATAAGCATTAAGCCCAGCGACTGGAGGAATCAAATATTCCGAAAAGCCGCGTGAATATCAGAGCCTGTTTATCCGCAGCACAGTACACTTTGGAAAAACCTAGTTACCCACTCCACCCAGCCACCTGATTCTAGGAAAGATCAGAGAGCCCGTCTGCTGGTCTTTCCTGTCAATCTCGTGCCCAGAGTCCTTAGGCTCTTTGGTCAGCGGGTTGTCGCAAGGAAATACTCTGGGATAATGGAAGCCATTTTCTCACAAAATCTGGGGCGGTTTTTGGGACGGCGCTTTTAAAGTTGTAATGAAACATGCAATCAAAAAATTTGACTTTCCTTCTATTATCCCAGAGTCTCTCCTGGCGACAACCCGCTGACCAAAAAGCTTGAGGACTCTGGGTACGAGTAGCTACACCAAGATCAGGAAACTTGAGACAGCTGAACTTTGCCGCTTGATTGCGTGGTTACCGTTATAAATAACATGGGTGACAAATTACTCCTTAATTTTGGCGCGAAATTTCAGCGTTAATTTGTAAGGACAATGTTTTCCTACAGTGCCAAAATGACGTCTTATGAACGTTATTTGCACCCATGACTTTAAAGGGGCTAGGTTACGCAATTTTAGGCAATTTCAGCAGTGATCGAATGGTCATAGAATTAAATAAAATATCAAAATAACTGTTCAAAACTATAGAAGAACTCTTACAAAACACAGGGAAGCAAAGAAGGGACATGGATGGACAAAACTGGAAGGAGATTGAAATGGATTGAATTTGGGTAAATTTGAAAAACGTCGGCCCACCTTTTTTTCAAATTTATATCAGTCTATAACAAAATGTCATTTACACAGCTGGAAAATCATTCTCAGTTGTGTTGTGGCCGTGATTTTGCAAATTAAAGACTCTTGCTCTGCCACTTTGACGTTTAGAGCTCATAATTAACAAAATTAAACCAAATTACCTAAAGTAGCGAGACCTAACCCCTTTAATAGAGTGTTTTCACGTGACGTCACGGCAGCCATGTTGGTGTCCCTAAACAGAGGAACGGCGGCCATGTTGCCCCAACTAATCTTCAGGAAATTGAGCTCTATTATCATGCAAACGTTTTCTTTTGTTTCGGTGGAAAAACAAGGTTACTGATCAGGTGAGTGAAAACACCATAGCTAATCAAATTAATGGTATACTCGTGAAATAAGGGAATAATTTTACTTGCGTTTTGTCCAAAATTATTACATATTTTACTCGTCACCACGACAGGATATTGCACAAAGGAAAAAAGAGGGAAAGAAGATCCAAACATTTATTCACACAATAGTTACATTCACAAATCTCTATTAGCTTTTGCATCTCGTTTATTCCTATTTATATACATAGTAGGTTTTAACAGCCATGAGTTTGCTGTTTAAACAATACAATGGCAGGGTCCTAGCAAATATTAAAACAATAACAATATTATATTGTATTTTTTAAATAGCTCTTTAATGTAGATAGATTAGGTTAGTTCACTATTGTTCTTCTTCTTAAATTTGTAAACGTGAAGGATCGTTTTAGGATTTATTACTTTGTCTACGTGCTACATAATTTGAGAAAATTGTAATGGTTAAGATTAATATTAAACATTGATTTTTCTTTTATAAATAGCGTTTGAGTCAGAATAATTTTAAATCATTCAACTTGTTTCTTCAGATTTGTTGCGTCGGGTCTGGTGTTGATTTCCTTAGCTTGAATATTCTGTTGTCTTTACAGCTTTTGACAGCTGTGTGTAAAATGAGCATAATGAGTTCCAAAAATTCAGCCACAGTTAGCACTGAAAATCCGATCCACAGGCCTAATTGGCCACCAATGTCAGAAACAAAATCCTCGAGCTGCGAATAAAGTAAAACGAAAAACAAGTAAGTAGGTTTTGTTTAATTAAGGAGTTAACGCAACGACAACTGTAACGTAAAAGAAAAGGTCGCTTTGAAATATCCTAATTAATATTTTGCGATTATTACATCTTGGTCCCGTTTTGCAATATCAGTACATATGGGTTATTGACCAAGCGTGAGGTCAAGATGGCTGGATATTGGCCAAGGTCTTTTTTTTGCGTGTTTATGGACCGAGACGAAGTCGAGGTCCATAAACACGCAAAAAAAAGAACGAGGCCAATATCCAGCCATCTTGACAGAACAAGCTCGGTAACTAAAGGATTTATTATATGACTTAAAACACCAAAAAATGATCTTTGATCTTGAGGGAGCAAGCGAGAAATCCCGAGCGAAATCCCCGCTCGGGTAGCCAATCGTAATAATAATAATAATAATACGTAATAATACGTGACCTGCTAATCGTCCTTTCTCGCAGTCGGAGACTGAATTGCTAAGGGCGCAGCTCAACGAGATCGGGCCGAAGGAGCTGTGCTGCCGGCTAGGCCCTCGGCTCCTGAACACGACACATGGATGACCTCGGAGCACAGCAGCACAGCCTGATGGAATAGGCTGTGAGTCGATTTTGCTGAGGGAGGAAAACTGGAGTACCCGGAGAAAAACCCTCGGAGTCAGGTTGAGATCGACTGAAACTCAAGCTACATACGATCCCGGGCCGAGAGTTGAACCCGGATCGCAGAGGTGGAAGGCACTGTTGATAACCACTAAGCCATCCTGGCTCTCACAGCGCGCAATTTGGTTGATCTTGCCCGCTCACGGAGCTAGTCATATAATAAAGGCTATTATTAAATTCTCAACCTCGGATAATGCATTTCGCGTGCTCTGATTGGTTCACTCAATCTCGGTTATCAGCTCATATACCTTGGTTTGACCTTATATGGTAAATGATTGCGTTAAGCGTTGCTAAACTAAAAATTTTTTCGTCGGAATGCCAAATTTCTCTTTGAATAAAGCCAAAAAGGAGAAAAAAAACTTTTTTTGTGAAAAGTTTGGATCAATTCCGACGTTTAGAAGTACGCGAAAAGGCAAGAAATGTTTTTGTGATGAGCCTGCGTCTGTCTGACAACAAGGTATTACACAACATCGCACCAGTTCTCATCAAGTTTTTTTCGATTTGGCTCGGATTTGCTCGCTTTTTCCGCTCGTATTTCGTACTTCCAAATTTTTGGAGTTGAAGGAATTTAATAAAACAATTATTCCATCCGCGCTTGTTGGATATGAGACTGGTTATAGCCAACTCGGCGCTACGCGCCTCGTTGGCTATTTACCATCTCATATCCAACGCGCGCTTATGGAATAATTGTTAAATATCATACTATAGGTGGACTGATACAAGGGGAATGAAGTGAAAATAGAGAATGAACAACTCATAGTTGTGATGTTCACTCTGTCTTCAAAACCTTAAATTTGGTTACCGTATTTAAGCGATTAAACGCCGCCTGCCATTAAGAGGGCAGGAAACTATGAGTACCAATAAACGCCCCACCAAAGAATGCGGCGTTTATTCGAGAATTGTAAGAAAAAAACACTGAATACACGCTACAACTCGGTAATCCAAACCAGCCTTGGAAATTCAGTTTCCTATGAAGATGTTTTTAAGTTCGAAGTGCATGGCCATATTTGTAGCTCTTTCTTCAGCATTGCAATGTGCAAACATTTATAACGAGGCCGACACTCCTCTGGAACTTTAATTAAACAAGTTTCTGTTTTAAACAATACATTTTCAAACGATCTGCATGTACCGTTACGGTAATTGTTGTCAATGATTTAAGAAACATAATTTTGAAATAAACGCCGCCTTTGAATAAAAGCCGAATCGGAGACGCTCAAAATTTAATAAACGTCGCGGCCTTGGGTAATCGAGTACAATTGAAATACGGTATTTCACGTTGTAGTTTTGCGGAGTATAACAAAGAAATGAATTAAAAATTGCTTTGTGGCTTTGTCGTTGCCGTGGTGCAGTGCGTCATCAAGCGTCTTCATAAAACGGAGCTGATCAGCTACTGATTATCAATTTTTTTGTCTGTTTATTGGCTTATTTACTTATTATTATCATTATTATTAATATTTCTATAATTTATTTTACTTTTATTTTTTTCGTTTTCCATGATTTAGACAGGCAACGCTGATTTTCAGGGCTCACCTCATAGGATCGCTGCTCCGTTATCTTTTCCAAGTTGAGCTCTTCGTAGAAAACTTGCACTTTGCAAATATTTTTTCTGCAATACAAAGAAACGTAATTGTCGTCATTTGGGTGACTGCTCCGCTGTGCATCACAGTTTTATCGTCAAACTCTGAATTATGAAGATCCAGTGCCTCCTCACCTGTGAGATTCATCTTTTCTCGGTGAAAACGTTTTTGCTTTCTCCAAATTGGCTGTATAGATTGGCTGTAAGAGAAACAAAATTAAAACAGCAATGAACTGAGTGAGGTTTGAAAAAAACAGTACTTTTTTTCCAGAAGCTCGGTAGATGTGGGCGCTCAAAAGGGTTAGGGCTTAATTAATAAAGAGTGGTAGATATGGCATTGGCAAAAACCATAAGTTATTTTAAATCACGCCTTAGAACCGTGGCAGTCTGCGGTTATTTGCCTGCGACTAGCAAATTTTCCAATCGCAAATCAGCGAAGGGCCCCATATGCCATTTTAAATTAATGATCAGCTTGAAGATCCCTATCCAGAAATAATAACCAACTCTTTTCATGCTACATATGAAAATTTTCCCTAATAAATACATTGAGAAACGCCTTATGTATCAATTTAAAAATTTGCTGTTACGAAAGATTACGTGCAGCCATAACAATTGAGTTTTACACTTAGGGATAAATTGTGACGGCCTCAGACCCTTTTGATACAAAACTAGCTTGATTTTGAGAGTTTCAAAATTCATTCGTATAGAGAATCTCATCTCGGCAGTGTATATACAATGTGTGTTAGGTATACGATTTACCTCGTGTTTCTCAGATGGCCAGATAGCGAAAGACGAACTCGTCTTGAAACCGTCCTCTCTGTAAAGGAAAAACGTGAAAAATTTGATGGTGGACATCTGCCGGTTGATTTTGTTCGCTTATCGCCAGTAGCATCAGTTATTCCAGAGGATACGGCATAAACGATTATAAAAGATAGAATTGAAGTATCACACTAAACGATATGATTTTTATTTACCTGCAGGGCGGTGGACATGAATTGGTACAATTCAACTTGTTTTCTTTGAACATCCGCTGAACTTTAGCAAGACATTTTGCTGCAAAAAACAAAATTATTAAAAAGGGTCTTGCATAATAGCTGCTGTATTAAAGAAGTGAGAGCTTTTAGTTTTCGGACCGTGATGTTATTGACTCACCTGTGGCTTTGTCTAACACGTTACAAACATGTTTGCCACTTCCTGGAAACCGGTATTCCATGCAATCACAATGTTGTCGTTGATTGTAAGCCAAGCAGGATTCTTTACAAGCCTATAACAAAAAGGTTGGATTGGAAAAACAACAAAACGATTTGAATTAATGCAAGAGATAACAATCTTATTTTAATTGATTATGCCCATTCTCAAACGTGCTCCTTTGATAAATTCCCTAGCCCCAGTCCAGTCCGAGTGGTCACATTTAAAGTGCCTATGAAACTTACTTAGGGCGCGTTCGATTGACCCTATTCCGGAATAAGAATACGTGGAGTGATGATTAAAACGATATGTTTGGCGCGTTTCGAAGTAGCAAGGATAATAAAAATATGTTTAAGATATTTGACAAGTTTGATGTGAATCTCTGTAAGAAAGAAGGATTTCTAACTTACATTCTATGTATTCCTATTCGGGAATACGGTCAATCGAACGCACCCTTAATTTAAAGATCTTTCAAAACGATGAAAAATGGTGTTTTCTATTTTGTAATACCTTCTTTCGTTTCAGAGATATTCATGCTTTTGATTTAATTAACTGTACACATGACCGCAATAAATCACAAAATTGAGAATATCTCCTAAAATATTGGATGGATGTTGTTCAAACTTTGCACCAGTAATGTACATCGGATAAGGCACCAAATTAAAGTGACACCCATTAAGATGTTGCCATTGCAACACTCTCCTTCCAGTCCCTCTTTGCAGTGAACCAAATATCTCGGATTTTGAACAGATATATAAGTACAGGCAGATGATGCATGTGCTGCCCATAATGCTTTACGGTAAGCTTAACGAGAGTGAGCATGTCTTATTGCGACAACAAACGACAAAATCAATCCTGCGTTAAAATAGACCCAGCAGCAAAAAGGGGTTGCCATGGTAACAGCATAGAGGGTATCATTTTGTGCTTTACTTGAGGTAGATTACTGCTACCAAGTTTGCAGTCATGTGTAGTTTATTACGTCATCAATTTTTTAACAAAAACTTGAATATCTCTGGAAAGAAACATGATATTCCAAAAATAGAAAACATCATGTGACCACGATCACGTGGTCAAACTTTCCTTCATAGTTAATTTTAAAACTACTCCATGGAAAATTTGTGGCCGTAACTAAATTCAAAGAAAAGGAATTAGCAAGCGTGTATGTTATGGACATTTTGAACGCGTTACTTTGTGAACGTTGCATTCTTTCTCTTCTCGATCTGTTTTCCTGGTCTTCTACCAATTCACAAAGTTATACCGAGACCGCCTTACTGAACCATATCCGGCAGAGAAGATCAGATTAAGAGATTAAAATATTAACATATTCTTTTCCATACATCCGGAAAAGATTGAATCTAAGTTAATGTCATTGTTATACCGTTGTAGAATAGACTGCTCCAAAGTGAATCGTGTACAAATTTGATTCATTTTTTGTGACATCCTTCAAACATCGTTGGCGCTCAAAAGGATCCTCTCGTACGATTTTTTCCTACGGAATGGTAAAGTAGAGATCGTCTTAATTTCTAGATAAAATTAAGGACGGTGCCTACTATTGTTATTGCGCATACGTTAATTCTACGCATCTCGAGATACTCGGATTTCCTATGGCTGGTGCTTATTAATACAGGGATATTTTTGCTCGGTTCAAAACTTTGCGGAGAAAGCAGAACTTAGCAAGTGATTTCGGTATCCAAAAAGAAAATTGGGGGTAACCACGCATTTTTCAGAGATAAGTAAGCTTCAATTTGGAAAAGAACGCCATACATTGCTTTGTATTTTAAAACTTTTTACAAATATTGTTGATTAATTTTCTTCCAAAACTGCGGGGTTATCCCCAATTTTCTTTTTGGATTTCAA
>NC_090870.1:3579702-3594702 GCF_036669935.1 Montipora foliosa | reverse complement strand
TTGAACAGGGTATCGAATTTAGCATTTTTTGTCTTAATCAGGGTATCGATTTATCAATTTTTGTCTTAAACTGGGTTAAATGTCTTAAACAGGGTATCAAAAATTGGAATTCTGTCTTAAAATGGGTAGGAAAATTAGCGATATTTGTCTTAAACAGGGTCAGGGTATGAGGGGCCGCGCCGCACCTCCCCAACCAGGGATACATCGAGTACCCCCCGGGCAAGACACCTACCGACTTTATTCAAAGCTCCCAAGAACCAACTTTCCTTCTTTGCAGTCAAACGATTCTCCCGTATTTGTTCACCAAATGATTGAAGTGTTTCATGGCACTCACCGTTGATTACGGGGAAAACCCGTTAAACATTGTTTGCGGGCGGTCTCAGAAAATCCTCAACAGATCTTTTCAAAGCTTTTTTAAAAACTTCAGCGGGTATCCCGGAAAACTGTATCCAGCCATTTTATTAAATGGCGTGTTGTATCTTTCTTCTATCTTTGATGAACAAAACTTCTGAAGTTTATAATGCGCTGATCAACTCGAAACTTCAAATTCCCCCTCCCCCCCCTATCCACGGGCAAAACCCCGAGCATTTGAACCAAAAACGGAGTGCGGTAGTGAACGGCGCTATAGAAGCGACGGATTAAAAAAAACGAACCTCTCCCCCCCCCCCCCCCGACCTGAACCTCCCCCGTTTTTTTTGCTCCCCCGCCATTATCACAAATTATCCTCCCAGCGAAAACGGACATGCAAATATGTCTTTAATATCTAGAACTCTAGCACTGAGAGAGGGCACAAATCAGGGGCAACAAATTGTGTGAATTAGCACAGGGAGAGGTCCAAAGAGTATCTATCTGGAGTTGAAGACTCTAATGCAGATAATGCAAATTGCAAATAAAGTGCATTCCATAGCACCTAATGAAACGTGTTTGTTATTTACCCAAAAAAGTGATTTCTGCTCTTCTCGTATGCTTGTATTCAGTATTTGCGTTTACTTTTAAAATAGTATGGATATGAGTATCTATTCGGATCCTTTAGTGATGGCTTTTGTAACGACTCCCCAACAGAAATTGCGCCGCTAAAACGACCCCTTAGCCTGCTATGGCCGTGTGAATGATGCCTGAGTCGTTTTGAATAATCAACATACATATCCTGGTTTCAGTTTACAGATTGAAAACGCAAATGATTGTTCGCTAGCCTGCTTCAGAGTGTAGTATGCTTTTCAGAGTAATTATTTGGTTATTTAAGACAACAAAATAACACGGCTCACCATGGTGCAATAACTGCGTGAAATATTGCATTTCACCACTTTCTATTAATGCATGAAGAGCTTCGTTTCTGATTGGATTGAAGTTGCAGAAGGTTACTTTTGGAAATGGAAGGCTCTGTGATAAAAAGAACGGGTGTAAAAAGTGAATTTTAGACAATTTTATACACGCCCTCAGCTTAAGACCACACCGCTCTAGTGATATGTGTGCGGGGATACACATATAATGGGGGTACACATATCACTGCGATACCGCCTTATTGTTGTGACTTACGTAAGATACGGAGACAAATCACGTTTCCTTACATGAAAGTACACAGGCATTGTACCAAAAATCGTCTTGGTTTCGCGTGCGGTCATTCGATTAGTCTCAGCACTTATCATATATTACAGCTTTTAAATGCAATTAACATTTCATCTTCCACAGTTAAGGACGTTCGCGCCCAAAACGTACCCACGTACAGATTTTTTTTAAACTTGCCACGCAGAAAGGTAATGATCTACTTTTGCCAAAAAGGCAAAAAAAATGGGGGGTCACCGTGCTCGTTTTCGAGATCATGAGGTGCATTTTTAGAAGATTGCGTTACTTTAAGACGATCTTAGCTTACAACTGTCAGCGATAAAAAAGCTACATTAGTGAAATTTAGATCAGGTAAACGTACTCAGTTCAACATAACTAATATAACTAAATTAACCTTTGCAGCTGATGTCTTTTTCTGAGGTGAAATAGACCTTGAAAAACGATACATATTAGTCTAAGAAAGAAAACTTCGGTCGCACGAGACCATAAAAGGCCAAATATTTGTAACTTCTCACGTACAGATTGTTTTTTATTAAAATGGACAAAATCAAGAAAGGAAGTGATCTACGGAAAGAAAAATGGGGGTTACCGGGCATTCAAGAGAGTAAAATCGCTGCGAAGTTCTCAAAGCGATTGTCTATTCGCGCTGTCACGCCATTGCGTGACATTTCCGAGAAGACCTGGGTCCACAGCTATCCCATGATGCCACATACTTTCATGTTCCCTTCTAGTGGAAAAATTTTGCGCCTTTAGCATCGTGTTTACTTGCGTGGTCTACGATGCATGACGTGTGCGTGACATGTGCAAAAAGATGCGCAGTAGCAATGGGCGCGAACGTCCTTAAGGTGATAGTCTCTTTTATTTTAATCCGCAGAGTGTTCGTAAAGTTTCAGCCCCGCGAGGAATGAGTTCCTGAAACCTACGAATTCAACAACCTAAATCATACTTTAGGAAGGATTACGTTTTTGCAAACGTTGGCCGTGTAGCACTCTTATTTGAACAGACTTAACTGATTAGAGCGTAATGTGAAGTGCTAAGTATCTACCCCATATGAACCATGTGAGCGTTAGCCCTACTGATGGAAACGTTTGCAAAAACGTAATCCTTCCTTGTACTAGTACTTGCACATGTTCATTGCCGTGACTTTAACCGTCATCGTCAGTTCCCACGGGCTGCTCCCGTCTGACCTTGCAGCTCAGCCGGGAGAGCAGCGGTGATCTAACCCGAAGGTCGTGAGTTCAATTTCCTCCCTGGTCAGAGTTGTTCTCTGTCCTTGTGTGGGTCCATTTCCATCAGTAGGGCTAACGCTCACATGGTTCATATGGGGTAGATACTTAAATTATAATTTAGGACAACTTATTTTCCTTATTTTGACTCTCGAGCCTACACTTTTAATAATGCTTTCTCACCAAATTTATAGTTATTCTGGTAATTCACTTGACGATGAATGGAAAATACCAAGTCCTGCTTCACAAGTTGGTAGTCTCGTGACCTCCTTTTGAACGTCTAAGTACGAATTTCTGTGATGATAACTAGCTTAAGCTTCCATATGGGGTAAGATATTTTCATAAGAGTTGACACGTCACGGTTGGACTTTCTCTGAAGAACGAAGATAATATAAGTTGAAGTTGAAATGAGCCTAATGCAACACTCACCGTTGATGTTTCTACTTCAATTAATGTAGTCAACGGTCTGGACTTGTATTTTTTATACAAAATGTGCACTTGTGCAGTCATGATTGTCATTGCCCCAATAAACAGCAGGCTCCAGAATACTGTTAGAGACCAGTGTTTAGATGCCTTTATTCTTCCAAATCCATGAGCAGAAGTGTAGTCACAAAAATCTTTTAGAAGACTCCAGAGTGTAGTACGTGGCTCTTTCGAATCTGTCTCGATACCTTCTTCAGGGCTCAATGTTCTTCTTAGTTCCATTTCTACTCTTGATTACCGGATCATTTTAGTGGTCCACCTGTTTTTCGCAGAAAAAAGGTTTGTTATTTGGCTTAGGATTAATGCATCTTGAGGCCAGACTAGGTGTCATGCTTCATTAGCTCCTTTGGGGAGTCACGCCTTTTACGCTTTTAAATGAGAAGGTATAAAGTGTAACCACTAAAGACTTGCCTTTTTCTGGCGTAACGCTACAGGGGCGAATATAGGGGGAGGGTGCAAAGGGTGCGTACCCTCCCTCCCCCCCTCCCTCCCCCCCCCCCCCCCCCACCCATGCCATAAAATGGACTCTACCAACAGTATCGTATAAACTCTTGTACTCTTGTTCTTAGGCCATCGTAGCTTGATTAAGAAAATAACACAAACAGCGGTGATAAACATTGTATTCCAACGCATTTTTTATATAGAACTTGACGTTTCGTATGCTAGTCTTGTTCATTCAAGAGCTAAAGCCTTCCCTTAATGTCAATATTAGTAGTGAGAAGTTGTTGCTGTTTTAGCTATTATTCCTCATTATGTCTAGACACGTACTGCTGCAGATCGTTTGAAAATGTATGTTGACTAGCATACGAAACGTCAAGTTCTATATAAAAAATGCGTTGGAATACAATGTTTATCACCACTGTTTGGGTTACTTTCTTAATCTACCAACTGTATCTGTTTTATACGGTAAATAAACTACTAATTCTCTTTCCATTGCTTTCAACAATTTTTTTATCCTGGTGTTTGCAAAGTAGACTAGTTCGGCCCTGGAATAGGGACATATGAATGCAAAATGGAATAACTACCGCAAAGTAATAGCAGATTACTAATTTTCTTAGTTTATTAGCCTCAATTCTTCATTCTAATAATTTACAATCTTGAAATTTGCATATATATACACGACTCTACAGCTTGGAAACTGTAACCAGCTGGGTATTTCATTGTCGTCACTTTGTCATTAATGTTGGTTTCCAACGGAGCGTTTAGAAGATATCCTCGATTTCAGTAGATTTCGTGCTGGCAGCTGCATATTTTTTAAAGCGACTTTCTTAACAGCTTCTGTAGAGGTAAGAGGAGTCTGTTAAGTTCTTAAAGCTTGAAATTACAAAAAGGCGATTTGAGTTAACTAGCGAGAGTTAACTGTTCCTAGCACAAAGGGTGGAACATCGTAGACCAGAAACGCATTAATTTTTGGATCGCATGAAATTGCCACTGCGAGAGTAACTTTCACAAAAAATATGATTTGAAGTTACGTAACAGATTAGCCATGAATAGATGATGGTTATGAGGTGGTGAAATTTGCCTAGAAACGTACAGTCTTTCATATTACATGGTCCTTTTTACATTTGACTTGCTTCAGAAACTTTTGTAATGCCCGTCTTGGTTTGTGATCCGTTTAACAGTGAACGGGGGGGGGGGGGGGGGAGGGGGGGGAACTTAAAACTAATATGAAATGAATGTCTACAGGTGTGAGGCCTAGAGTAAATTATAATCACCCAGAAACAAATAATCTCTTCCTTCAATATCCTTAATTAATGAAAATTTTGTATTTTCTCATCTTGTTTGGAAATAATCGGTGTTTTATATGGTACCATTACATTGCTGTTACGTGACAGTGTTGTAGCGTCATTCGATCTAAAAGAGTCTTTTAAGTGTTGAAACCCTTTAAATCCTCCATAACTAGCGAGAGTAAACTGTTCCTAGCACAAATGGTGGAACATCGTAGGCCAGAAATGTATTAAATAGGCCTTCAATCATATGAAATTACTATCGCGAGAGTAACTTTCACAAAAAGTTACGTAACAGATTGGCCATGAATAGATGGTTATGAGGTGGTAAAAATTGCCTAGAAACGTACATTCTTTCATATTACATGGTCTTTTTTATATTTAACTTACTTCAGAAACTTTGGTTCGTGATCCGTTTAACAGTGAACAGGGAAGGAACTTAAAACTAAAATGAAATGAATGTCCCGTAGATGTGAGGGCTGAATGCCATCGGTGCAGGTTGCAAGCATGTTCATAAAAGCAACCTCCTACCGCGGTTTTTCTGCTCTGCTTAATCGCTAAATGGTAAATTGTTACCTTTTAAGGGAAAAATGCAGCATTTTTAAACTGAATGATGTTTATTAGACAGAGTGTCACCGCCGAAATGTACATAGTTGCCATAAAGTTTACATTCCGCTCCATTTCTATTCGTCGCCAATTCGTCGCCTAAAAAAATAAACAATAAAGAAGACCTTTTCTAAATGGCTGAGCATGGGAGTCTTGAATGACCATTTCTCATCAAGATCTTTTCAACACAGCAGTAGCCTCACAATAATTTAATATGACTGAATAATTTATATCAATGAATTTTAGTTGCGAAGAAGAGTGGTGCGGTTTGTGGCTTAATATCCTTGTTGATTTTTATTGTTGTGTGTTTTTTTCCTGTTACAGTTAATACGAGGGAGGAGGTTTACCAAGACATTGAACTGCGTGTATAGAAGCGTTGTCTAAAAAAAAAACGAAGCAGTCCAGTCAGGATGCTTGTCGTTTCGTCAATGTGCTTCGCTTCTTTTGAACAGATTCGATATCGATTTCTTCATTTGGCCCCGCCTTTTAAGGACGGTGCCTACTAATGAACAAAATTTTTGCCCCGGTGTGTGATTATGCAGGAATGTAGATCTTAACAAGTGTTATTAAAATCCAAAAAGAAAATTAAGGGTAACCTCGCATTTTTCAAAGATAATTCATGAATAATATTTGTAAAAAGCTTTAAAATGCAAAGCAATGTATGGCGTTCTTTCTCAAATTGAAACTTAATTATCTCTGAAATATGCATGGTTACCCCCAATTTTCTTTTTGAATAACAAGAGTACTTACTAAGATCTACTTTCTCCGGATAGTTTTAAACCGCGCAAAAATATCCCTGTATTAGTAAGCATCACCGATAGGAAATCCGAGTATCTCAAGATGCGCAAAACGTATGCGCAATGACAATAGTAGGCACCGTCCTTAAAAGAAGTTCTTATCTCTTTGGATCAGCTTAATTAGTTAGTATATATCCACTGACACCACGGCATCTCGCGTCGTCTTAACTTTTGTATTATTGTAGCCATGACTAAGTCTTATTCACAAAATTCCAGTGAGCGGGCAATATACAGGATATTAGTATGTTTAGAACTATAGGCAGATTTTATATAATTCAAAACGTTAAATATAGAATCTCGTTTTTAGAGAATATTCGAATTATAAATTTTGTGTATAAAATTGAAGTCTTACGAGTTTTCATGCAGTTTGACCGTTAAGAAAATAAATGGAAGTGAAGTATCGAGTTATAAGGCACATCTGAATGTTTCTCTGAAAAATAAAAGTTCGAAACTGAAACACTGATGAGAGATCCTCCGGCTTCCGAACAGTTGTGCATCACTGAGTCACATTTGCACTGATTAACAAAAACAATTAGGAGGCAGGTACCTCCTTTAACAAAAAATTTAGTCGCAGGCGAAAAGAAGACTCCGCCTTATTCACTATCGGTTTTATCGAACGTGAATTGGCCCAAAGGATGACTGGCATGATAAAAACTTATTAGGGCCGTTTATACGTGAGAAAATAAGCCGCGGCTTACATATAAGACGCGAACACACCGTTTAAATGGTAAAAAATCGAAGTTCACGGCTTTCTCAAGCCGCAGCTAGCTCAACTGCTCCGCTGAGCCGTGGCTTATCCTGGCCTAGGGGGTTTGGGCTGTGCTTATCTTGGCCGCGGCTTACCTTGGACGTGAAAGTGTTCGTATAAATGTATGAAAGCCGCACCCGTATAAAGGCCCAGTTGGCGTCTTATTTTCCCTATTTTGGAGATTACTTAGAAAACTTCACCGTCAATGCTCAGGCTTTCTTTTTTTCTTTTTAGCCCAGAAGTGACTGCATGCTAGGCCATCTGAGTGAAGCTACAAATATTTGTATGAAATTTAAATTACTAATTTGCTAACTTACAGAGGTTACCTGAGGATCGCACACTGGAGAGACTAGACACAAAACTTTCTGAGAAACTGAATTATATTTCCTTCTGAGGCGAGAGTAGGTCTTACGAGATTGAACATCTTGAACTGAGACAACCGTTGATAAAACTATCGATGTAAAACATTTTACCTTTTTGTTTTTCCTTTGTGCGTGCCTTGCTGGTAAAGAGAGTTCAAGAAAATCCAATACGCGGCTGTTAACAATGGTAGCCTAAAATAATAGCACTTGATGTCCTTACGGTTAAGTAATCTGAGAGCATACTTGATAAATCACTTTTGACGGTGACTAAATGACTTGGGTGTTAAAGAGGCCCTCTAACGTTTATGTCGAAAGGTTCATGTTTTGAAGTTCACGAGATTACTCCTGTTTTTCTGAAAGTTACTACCCAATAAAATCAAGGTGCTAAATTAAGCACTAATAACAATTTTAAGCGGGGTGCGACAAGGTGCTAATATTTACTGCGAATTACTGAGGAAGCTCAATATACATGTCATAAAACACATGATACCTATGGAACAAACCATTACGAATCATTACAAAAGTAATGGAGGTGAGAGAGAATAAAAGAAATCATACTAAGAAAAAAGCAAAGGCAAGCAAGGACCTTTCTCTGAAAAAAATTCGTGCAGATAGTTCTCTCCCCGAAAAAAATTGTAAATCAACAAATGGCGAAAAAAGGTATCGTCTAAGAGTAAAAAGCCTTCCCCCACCCCACCAATCCTATCCATCACTTTTGTAAAGGTCGGGGGACAATATAAGCAGTCGTGATTTATTCTTAATTTAAATGTGACGTAGCGGTAAGTTATCGGAAACAAATTATATTGCCTCCATCTTTCATTTAACCATTTTCAGAGGCTTTGAAACTAAAAATAGATGAAATTATTTCAATTTACTTCTTTGAGACGTATTTTAGTTGGACGGTATCCATTCAAAGAGTTCTGTACTGGGAGTCAATTTCATCTTTTTTAATTACTCAAAATGAAAAATCTACGGCGACAATATTGCAGGTTTTTGACGAAGAATTAATAACAAAAACAAACTGAATACTTTTCATGATCAACCCGAACTGTTTCAGTAAATTTTACCATAGGCCAGAAACGCTTTCCGTAAACTTTAAAAGTTGAACGAAGATTTAATTACCAAGCGAGATTCCCGTTTATTCGTAGTAATTAGTCAAGAATTTTCTACAGTCATGGAAGATGACAACTATTAAAAGTGTATGATTCATATACGATAAGTGACACGAGAAAACTTAAAATGTAAAAGATACAAGATGAAAGTAAAATGGTCACATTATTGATAATTGTTTGAAAAACGATTTAACACTTACCGTTGTTTGAAAGTTAACCGCCGAAGTTTGCTGCAGTATGCTTTTAATTGTAACATTTGTCGAAGTGACGGAGAAGAAAAAAGGCTGAGAAAACGCTAAAAGTAGAATAAACGTGTTTCCAAAAACCCGTTTTAAAAATTCGTTGCATTGAAATCATAATTTGGATTGAGTTCTACTGTATGATATCCAGCTGGAGTGTTCGTTCCATTGAAGTTGTTACGTACTAATACTGTATGCGCTTATTAATTTTTTTAGCTCTGATCTAGCTACTAATACCTACTAAGAAGCTATAAAATAGCAGTAAAATAGAACATGAGAATTTTGTTGTAAGATTACCTGTCCAAAGTCCTTTGCTTTAGTATGTACAAGTTACCTTCCTAACCTGAACCAACTGAAGGACAAATGCAACAAAAATTCGCGCTCTAAATATCAGGTACGTCAGGGGGCCCGGAGAGGGAGGGGCTGGAGGGGGGGGAGGTGGTCAGCCCCCTCCCCTCACACTTCCGTGATCCATACCAAAACCTTCCCTTTCCCCCTTCCCCTTCCCCACTTTCGAACGTACTCGCAGCCCCTGTACAATGGGCATAAGGTATACATGTTGTCGGTGAAATCTGGTCTCAGGTTAAATCCGTTTTTACCTACAATAATTGGTGATCCTCATTGAATACGCGCTCAGATGAATTGAAGGAACCTTTTTGGAGCCTAAATTAAGCTGGCTTAGAGAAAAATTAGAATCAGGTTAGGTGATTAGTTTTGGTCATCACACATGGATACCAATTGACTTATTATACACTGAAGATAAATAATGGAAAGAACTGTGTTGAGTTGAGCATGTTCGTCGCTGTAGTGTAGTGGTAAAAACATAGAACTATAGATCTGGCCCCAGTTGTTGAAAAGGTGGATAACGCTATCCACCGGATAAATCACTATCCATTGGATAGCGCAGTTGATTTTGCTTTTGCTTATCCACTGGATAGTGATTTATCCGGTGCATAGTGCTATCCATCGTTTGAGCAACTGGGCCGGCCCTGGAGGGTTCGAGATCGAGTATTGGTAAGTGCGTATTACAGTTCTTTGTACCCTTACTATGTTGTAATGATGAGACTGACTGGATAAGTGTATGAATACAAAAACCGCGATAAGATAATACGAAACCTTAAGAAGATGTGTTGAGGTCCGTAAGGCAGAGCTTGAGGGAAGGTATAAGTGTTTTCAATCCTTTTTGGTGGGGTTGATGGCTGCTTTAAACTAAGTAGAGTGGATCACCAAGTTAACCTAGGTAAACGGATTCGACTTGAGACCGAATTTGACCGACAACATATACCGGCAGCACTTCCAAGAGTGATTCTGGCCAGCATGTGGCTGATGATTTATCGCTGAGTCGCAACTGAAGTTAAAGTCTCAAAACTTTACCTTACTCGCAGGGTCTACATGGCAGTACTTTCGAATAGCTCCCATTGAATCGTTATTACTGAAGTGTCACAAAAGAAAATATCAAAATCAGTGCAATTGCCGGCTGAGTTGTTAGGGGAGACGACGTGGGTGGCGAGGATAATAATAGCGAAAAAAATTCGAGAAGGTTTATTTTTCACAGTTGCACGTCTCGATAGTGTTATTACACAAGTCCGGAACGGAAAATTAGATTAAAGTTGTCAAACGAATTCTGTGTGGGATGCAGCCAAAAGTTTCATTTGCAAGTAGGTAGTTATCTTCGAAAAAAAATAGATTTACGAAAGTCGATTTTTCAGTAAATCCTAACTTATTGATGATTCTTTAAGTATCAGGGTACCTATATGTTGGCTAAACTGTGATTGTTCTTGAAGAATTGACGTATATTCTAAGTAATCATAACCTGTCTGCCTTTCTGTCAAGGGGAAAAGCACGCCCACGTCAGCTGACAATGTTTTTTTCCTAAACATCATTTAAGCGTCTCTAAAACTATCTTTTTGCTATTTATAAACTTCGATGAAATATTTGTCGTCCAGCAAGAAGTATTACAACTTTTCGATGTAGCTCAGCTAGTATCAGTTTTAGTACGGTAATTTCCTCATCTAGAGATAATTCCGCAAAATCGTATGTTTGTTAAAACTTTCGAGGACTCCATGCGTACCAATCAGACAGATCTTCGTTTGAAGTCACAGAGGCCACCTTGAAAAATGTCGTTAATCACAAAAAGCGGAATATACTTTTGTGAGCTGAACTCTTCTGTGCCGATCAAATGAGCTAAACACTCCAAGTTCACGTTCGTTTCTGTCATGTGTTTCGGCCCCTTATGCAACATAAGCGTTGGGATGAGTGAATTTAGGAGTCGCGAGTGTTTTCAGAAGTTACTAAGGTTTGCCGACTTATGTAGCGATTAACTTTTAAAAATAATTATTGTAAAAATCTATCCTTTCACTTGGTGCCATGCGATATATATAGGTTTTGTTTTTGACGATGAGGGCATTTCTAAACGCGCTTGTCTTAATTAAACGCATATCTTGAAGTCCCTTGCTAAGCAACCTCACCCCAATCAAACAAAAAGTGATCTTTATATGGTAATGAGATAATATTAAATCGCCCGCCTTCATTAATATCCACATAGATCGGAAATTAATCCAATATTATATCTATGACCTCACCCTTTCAGTCTAAAAGAACCTCTAATACATAAGGCCTCATTTACGCAAAAAACACATTATTTCCGATTTGGAGAAGGATTGGCAAAGTAGAGACAGGTAATTGTCACAGGATTGGATTCTGGAGTCGAGTTTGTCGGTTCTCCGATGTGCGGCGAGGATTTTCTCTGGGTGCTCAAATTTTCCTTATTTTTCAAAAACCGACATTTTAATTTATCTGCTGTTATTTTTATCTCACCAATTAGGAGATAGGCTTGTGCTGTAGAAGCTTGAGACCTATATATTCCATAAGTATTTTTCTCAGCTCCCTGAATGCAGGAAAATTGTGTAGCTTCCCAGGCACAGATTTTGATACCAAACAAGCCTCAGCTAATTCACCTGAGGGAATGACGGGATGGCGGGATGACGGAAAATCACCCCAAATCCTAAAAGACGGAATATAACATCCCGAGAAAAACTTTTAAAAAATGATCGTTTGGTTTTGTATGTGTACATCTACATCTACATGTTCCAGCACTCGGCAAAGTCCCTTTTTGACTTGTGGCTGTTTCTGCTTAGGTGGCCTCATATACCACGAGCCTTTTTAGAGACATCACCGCCAAGCCGGCCACTTCTGCTGCATGGAGAGAACAGGACAGCCACAACACCGGGGACTTTATCCCCTACTCTTCTCGAATAGTGTTTGGGTTCTTTAACGTCCCGCAGGGAACTTATGAACATAGAAGACATTTGTGAGACGGGGCCTACGATTTATAGTCCTTATCCGAGAAGACTTAAAAGTCTAACCATTTGCAGATGAAATTACAAAGGCAGCACTTTCCGTGCAAATGAACGAAACCCGAGAAACGAGAAAAAAATAAAACACATCTTACCGTTTCTTGAAAGGCGATGGTTTCTAATGAAATACAGTAGAGTGCAGTATCTCAAAATGTCGTAGCTTACAGAACTTCACACGTACTACTACAAAATAAGAAAGTTCAAATGGCTATGTAACCTTCGATTGGTTTCGCCTTCGGTTAAGTCAATCACTTTGCACAAAACCAATAATTTTAGAGTTTTCATGTTGTCCTAGCGGTATGAAGCCTGCCAGTTGTTAATAACAGATACGGTTTATCAGTTAAACATGCTAATCGCAAACACCTTTGCTAAAAGCAATTAATAAAATTATTATGCATTACTGTTTCTCAGATGGTGTCTGATATTCAGCAGCCTCACCAAGCATTTCAATTAAGTGGTGGTATAGGAGGTTTTCACGTGACGTCATTGCCGCCACGTTGGTGACGAAAACAAAAGATCTCTCATTAACCTCTTTTGTTCGTCCACCAGAGGTCGTTATTGGTGTCTCTAGAGAAAACGTCCTATTAACGGGCTAATTTTGTAAAGAAAATAATGACTGGGGACTCCAAAGTGGTCGTTGTTAGTAATAATGAAGTGGTCGGATTAATGAGGTTTCTAGATAAGAAAACAAGTGAACGTTTGTTCGAGCAACACTTGAATAGCAATCATAAAAGTGGTGAAATAACAATGATAACAATTATTGGACGGGGTTGAGCAAAATATCGTGATTTGTCAGTGGTGAGAAGATCAGTTATTTGCCGAAGCCGAAGGCTGAGGCAAATAATTGATCTGCAAGACACTGACAAAATCAGAATATTTTGCGATAACGGAGTTCAATAATTGGTTTATCATTCGATGACTGAGTTTGTTTATCCCAATTCCCAATAATTAAATCACTTTTTGAAAGCTCAGGAAAGCGAACTGCCATTTTCACACAAGAGCGTGGTTTCAATTAAAATATCATTTGCAGCAAAACACTTATCAGTTGAAGATAATTATTTGCAGATCACGTGGTGGGCAATCGGCCAATGAAGGAAAAAATATATCGAATGATAATCACATTTAGTATAGAGTGTTTTCACGTGACGTCACGGCGGCCATGTTGGTGTCCCTGAACAAAGGAACCGCGGCCATGTTGGTGTCCCCAACTAATCCTCCGGGAATTGAGCTCTATTATCATGCAAATCTTTTCTTTGTTTTGGTGGAAAAACAAGTTTACCGATCACGCGAGTGAAAACACTCTATAGACTATAGCAGTGGATAGCGTTCAAAGCGCGCTCTGATTGGCTACTCAAACTCCCAATATACTTTGCTATATTCACCTCCGAGCAACTCGCGCGGGATTTGCGCCCGAAAATATTGTAATAGTTGAAGGGATAATGAGTTCAAATCATCTTTTTGTGCTATATTATCTCACTGTTTGAGTAAATACTAAAACAACTATTCACCTCGGCGTCGGTGGCTAGTGGTGGATGTTTACCTCGCCGCTTCGCGGCTCGGTAAATATCCATCACTAGCCACCTCCACTTCGGTGAATAGCTGTTAATTATTTGAATTTAATATATTAATAAAAGACAATTAAGTAGCGGAGTCCAAGCTCTGCTGTTGTCTCTTGTGTTGTCATTTATTCTGAAATGAGGAGGTTTGGGAACATGACTTTCTATCAACGGGAATTAATAGTTGTTGAGGGTAAATATGTTTTCAATTCTTTTAAAGAGCCCCTGTGACCAAAAAAATCAATTTTTCTTTTTTCTTAGATGTCAAAAACTATTTATAAATTTGTTTCCTACAATATTCCGATTTTTTGGCCTTTTTCAATGAACGATTTCGAATTTATTTTTTTGTTGCACGACATTGACAGTGAAATGATGTATTGTTAAACGTTTCAGTGTGCATGGAAATTCTTAATTGAATTTATTTAATTTTTTATAGGATAGGCCCAAGTTAGAACGTTTATATTGTTATCATAGTAAGTGGAACCTTAATTTATTGTTTTATACCAGCTTGCATCAGTCATGAGTCAAGAATTAGAAAGGAATACAAAGTCTGACTTAATTATCGGAAACATTTGGTCAATGACTAGCATTGATCAGGAAGTCACATTCGACCTTAGAGTGTATTCAAGGAGCAAAAACAAGGTTTAATTTTGTTGTTTCAACAAAACAATTCTGTTCTGTGAGAGTGGTTTTCCTCAGAGGATAAGAACACTTGAAAATTATTTGTTCCTGGTTGACGAAATTAATTTTGAAAGCACAAAGAATGCAGATGTGATTAGTAGACATTGAAGTTGACCGTGAAAACTTAATTCACTGTCTTGCAAATACTGTAAATACTTAAATGCAAGGAAACCACTTTGGGTCACTTTGAAACTTTATTTCATTATTTTGTAACTTAAGGCTGGTTCACATTTAACATAGCGTCGTGAGAATTGTTGAACAGGGAAAACACCGTTGAGAATACCAAAATTGAATATCTTCAATGTTCTTCAGCTTTTGCTCTCTGAGTTCATACTTACAATTCTTCATATTCTTGTAATGCTCCCAGGCGTATGGTCGCTTGTGTGATGTGTAGCCCTAAGTTTAATTCTATTACTACTTTTCACTTCTGCTCACTTTGAATGAAAGGTATTATAATAATCTATTATTTATTTATATGTACAGTGGTGGCCATACAGTAAACCATACTGTTCCAAACTGTGCTTACAGTGTACAAAGAATAAAA
>NC_090870.1:3574702-3577202 GCF_036669935.1 Montipora foliosa | reverse complement strand
TGTACTGTTTTTATGTAAAGAACCCCCAAAACGTATTGCATTATGGGATTGGGAAAATTGTCTATAAGTTTGAACTTATTAAAAGTGGGGTACCTGTGAACTAGCTTGATAGCTACAGTAGGGCACTTTCACTATAAACATAGCATGTTTTAAGCGCAACTTTTCGTATCAATTTGTATAAACCCGCAGAACATTCTGTACCCTACTGATCTGATATTGCTCGAGCTTATGATCTCTTATTTATCTCTTTTCTTTTTTGATTCCCTTTCATTCAATTCCACTGTTGCTGTGTCGACTTTAGTTGATGAAGAGCACTTCCTAACCGCGAGGCAAATCAACAACATTGCAAACTCCAAAAACTCCGCAATCGTCAGCACCGAGAAGCCAATCCACAAACCCAATTGACCACCAATGTCTGAGGCAAAATCAGGCAGCTGGTTATAGGAGAAAAGCAAGTTAACATAATTTTACCTTTTTTAAGTTAGCATATGAAATCATATTTATTTCAATTAGACAACTCGCAGCAATCTTTTAAAAATGCGAATCACAGAATTCATGAATATGTAGTAAACAAGCACACGTAGATTGCCCTTTTTTTCCCCTAACATGAAGCCGGGTATTACCCAACCCTTCATCGGGTCCTTTATGCATCAAAGTAAAGAAACTTAGCACAGAAGTGACCCACCTCATAAGATCGCTTCTCTTTTACAACTTCAACATTGAGCTCTTCATAAAAAACTTGCACCTTTAAAACGTTTTTCCTGAGCACAGTGGAGCAAAGCAAATTGTAAGCGCCTAGCTGATTTTAATTCTCTTACATGGAAAGTAAAACAGGCTTATAGGGAATCCTTAGCCAAAAAAATTGCAGAGTTCGCTTATTTCTTTTAGCATTTCTAGGCCAAAATATTTCAAATTCTTGTGTAGCTATTCTATAAAGCTGCTATATTTTGACAAGTGAATATGGTTACATGACCAAAAAGCCACACCGGGTTGGTGTTAGCGTGTGTCGCCTTGCTTTTTTGTTTTGTTTTTGTTTTTTTGTTTTTTTTTACCAAAGAAACGATCACAGTAAGGTTCGTCCGATAGGAATAAATGGAATTGAAGTTAAAAATCCTTCGTTTTTACAGAGATTCACATTTAAATTGTCAAACACTTGCTAAAATGTTATTTTAAACACATCTTTATTTTCCTTGTCGCTTCAAAACGCCAGACATACCCTTTTTAGTCATCACTCCACGTATTCTTATTCCGCAATAAGGTCAATCGAACGCACCCTACTTAACATCTTCGCTCCCAAGCCCGACGCCTAAATCTTGGCGGGAAAGGCCCTGGGAAGGAGGTTGACGAGAGTAATTTCATAGCATTCTGACAGACAATTCTCTTTTAATGTGGCATCCGGAACGAACCGACGATGAACCTATTTTCATCTACTTGAACGGATGTCTCACCATACCTTGATGTACCATCCTCTGACCAAACATAAATTCCTCGCTTTTCAAGTTCTGTTTGGAAGAAGTTCTGCGAATAAAACAAAATGGAAGACATGAAGATGTTGTCACGTCGTTGAATTAAAGATTAGCAAAATTTTGTTAAACAAGTAATAAAGCACACGCAATTTTTGCGCTTTCCTCTTCGTCCAAGTTTTTTAGGGCGCCTTCAATACGAAAGAAAACGATTATTCCGTTCGTGTTCGTTGGGTACACGTACTCTTATATCCAACAAGCGCGAACTGAATGAAACTCCAACAGCTTTTGCCTTCTGTCACAAATTATTCAGCTTGGCAACGTGATATGGCGTATTCATACGGTATATGTGGTATATCAGCTGCTAACCAACGCATTTTATGAACAGAACTCTAGAAATCAACGTAATGTCCGATAATCAAATCAATATTACAATTAACTCTAAAGCCTCTTAGTTAGATCTGGGTAAGGATACTGATGGCACTCGAGCTATTCGCGATTTCCAAATTACGTCATCGCGGCGATGCTGGTGCCAAAATATTCTCTCTCTTGTAAGCTTGCGAGCAGGTTCTTTGCGACACAAGCTTGTATAGCCATTTCAGCCAGTCTTTCTTCCGTTCTTGCTTTTCGCGCGAAAAGAGCTGCGCTGGATAACATTAGATGACATCTAGATGACAACTAACGCCACATTTAGTTACGTTTTATACAATGTTTCTTCCCAGTCCCTCCGGCACTGAGGATAAAAAAGGAAGATGCTGAACTGGCAATGTAAAAATTGAGAAAGTACCAACGTTTTGGTGTTTTCCCAAATACATGGAGTATCTCGCCATGGTCATTAGCCTTTGGGTGATTGTACGCTGAATACGTAAGAATTTTAACAGCTTGCCTCGTTAGTCTAGAACTGTAAGGCGAAAACGTACTGGTGCGAGTCTATCACTCTTCTGACTCTTTTGTTTTTTTCTTCATCTTCAAATTTACATTGTTGTTGGTGATCTTAACTGAATTTTTTTGGTACCGTGGTTGCAAAAAAAAAAAAT
>NC_090870.1:3564702-3569702 GCF_036669935.1 Montipora foliosa | reverse complement strand
TCAACAAATACTCAGAGTTCAATCCGTAGTTTCTTTATTTGACTCCTGCAAACCACAGCCTACGAGACGTCAAGCGAAAGCAATGGAAAAGACAGTTTGCAACAGAAAGACTGTGATTTTAAATATATGATTTACGGCGTCTTTGAACGTAGCATGTGTCTTGAAGGGTGTGTTATACCTGCATGGGATACCTCTAAAGGTGCATGATAATACCATGTCTTCAAATTGGTGACCCAAAGTTGAAAGGTAAAGTTTATCTTCTTCTGCCATTAGCAAAGCCACCTTCTCACTTGCAATGTATTCGTAATCAAGATGTTCGCCATATTCGTCGTATTCATCGCCTTCAAAGTATTCGTCGTCTTCATAGTCGTCGTAGTCATAATCTTCACCGTTGAGTTGATCTGCGGCAGGATCCGAGAAATCATTTTCCGCTGATCTTCGCTTTCGCCTTTGGCCTTCGTCTTCATCCATATCAGCTGAAGACTCATCTGAAGAATAATCTGGTTTGAACAAATTTAAACATGATTATCACACAGTTTTATCAGACCGCGCACCGGTGGCTCAGTTGGTTGAGCACCGGGCTGTCACACGGGAGGTCGTGAGTTCAACTTCGACCGGACCAACACTCAGGGTCTTTACATAACTGAGGAGAAAGTGCTGCCTTTGAAATTACATCTGCAAATGGTATCATGGTTGGGAGGGTAAAAAAAAGGGCCCGGGGAGGACTCCCATATAAAAAGGGGAGGGATACTCGTCGTCTCGCTTAGGGGTGTAAATTTCGGATTTTGGTCTCACTTAGGGTGTTTTGGGCAAAACGCAATCATATGTTGCCGTGAAGGTGTCCTTTAGGGTTGGGATCAAAAAGGGGTCAAAAAAAGCCTGAGCCACGCCCAGATTGGTCTCCTTTAGGGGTTTAAAGTAAAAGTTCCGACGAGGATCCCTCCCTTTTTTTATAGTCTGTAGCTCTATCACAAGATTTCCCAACAACTCCGTGCGAAAGCGTCCGAGCCAGTTATCGGAAGGTCGTATCTCTTTATTCGCTAAGCAGGATTTATGTTCACCAATTTCTATTGTACATTTGCGAGAATGCCTCGATAGTTTCAATCACAGCAGTATAGCAAAGCAATTGTCACTCCTACGAGTCAGTTTTGCAGCTTGGTGGTGAGTGCATCCAAAAAGGTAATCGCAATGTCATTGTAGTTTCCATGGAACCGCTTTTGGTAACGGTAACGCAACGCTTCCGTATGTGGCGGAAACGTTGCGTGACCACATTAAAAACGGTCGCGCTAGAGACTACTGACGTGTTAATTTTGACTCCAGCTGGTAGCGCTTGGGTTCTTTCTCTAGTGATCAACGAAAAAACTACATGCCGTTGCGTCTATTATCATGCTACTAAGTTAATTAAATTCCACTGGCAAATTTTAATGAAATCACAGCTGAATTGACCTACTTTGCCTTTGAAACGTCTGTATAAGAGCAGTTAAGTTGCTGTCCAGTAGAGCGTAGTACTTCAAAGCGTTGAAGTTGCACAAAGTCACAACAGGAAACGTAAGGCTCTAAAAAGGAAACAGTGAAAACAAGGGAGAGGAAAAACAAGATTTCCGCGTTGGAACGAAATGAGAGTAAGTGAGATATAAGCAAATGACGTTCGACTGTCGATGCCCAAAAAAGTACAGGCTTTTCTGGTTGTTCCGGAATTCCGGAACTTCAAGTACTACTTCGCGAGTCCAAAATTTTTCCGTTCCATTGGATTCCTTTTCTTTTAAAATTTTTAGCCGAATGGAGAGCTCCCCTAGAGTTTCGAGTTTCGTATCTCCTTGGGAGCCCATTTATTGAAAGTCCCGAAAAGCCACTAAGTTTATGGACACTGATGAAATTTTACTTAAACCCATTGACTCCTGGGGGTTCCCCATTGATGACGAGTAAAATCGTCTGGCGTTAGACTGAGTAAAATACTAAGTCTAGCCGGTTTAGGCCTATATTCGTGAAACAGCGATCCACTTTTTTTGAAAAAAAATGGTCGTAAACATGTATTCAAGCCTTTTGTTGTTGAGATACAGAGGGAATTGTGGCATCAAAAAAGTTTCGAGAAACGAGAGTCTCGAGAAACGACTGAGTTGCTGGATCATTTTAGCCGATCACTATTACCATTCTTTTTCGTCATTTCTTATATTCTTATTAGTTCTGCTATACTATGGCCAGACACAGATGGCGTAAGAGAGAAGGAATAGAAACAAAAAAACCAACACTCAGCCAACATAAAGTGGTATCATGTTTGCTACCTGAAATAGGAGCTTTTGTGCAGGCCGTAATTACCTACAATAACTAGACATTTAAATGCATGAAATCCAGTTATTCAAAGGGTAGGGAGCGCTCTCCAATAGACAAATTTGAAACTCGATATCGGTTTTGAAATCGCTTATCCTATAGGGGCCCTATTGTAGTAGTAATTTACCCGTTATACGAAGTTGGACCACAGCGCAAAGCTCTTGTGGTGCTCTGTTAGCTTGACTGGCAAAGTTAAATAAATAATTATAAGTTGTCCACCTTTGGGACAACCAACACATGATCTCAACAGATTTGCCTTTTGTTTTCAACCTTTGCTATAGTATTGTCATTTCAAACCAGACGGTTAAAGCAGGAACAGAAACGATATCTCACCGTATCTGACTGTAGTGTAACAAGGGTGGCAAGTGGTCGTTGCTGGTATTTCATGTACAGCGTCCGAACTTGAAGAGCAAGAACTGTAATTGCGGCCACGAAAAGCAGACTCCAAAATGCTTTCCTTATCCACTGCTTGGCAGACATTACCCTCTCCAATCCATGCGCCGACGTGTATCCACAAAAGTCTTTTGCTAGTGATTGGAATGTTTCATTAGAAGACATTTGCTTCTCTTTCTTTGTATGCGGTTCGAGTTCAGTCATGGTGCTTATTCTTTATTCCGATTTTCTCATGTAATTATGCTGAAGGTAGAAAATAATTTGTCATGCGCGTTAATCAGCTGTTTAAACTGATCAAAGACGATTAATGCATTTGTATAATGATTCCTTGACAGCCTGATAAATGAACTGTAAAGAAGTTATACATTAAGTTGAACCCTTGGGACATGTGTATCGTCACGGAAAGAAGGCCTGTAACTGAGGGAAACGGACATTAAACAAAATTAGGAGTGAAAAATCAAATCTTCTTCTTCTTCTTACCGTGCGGTCCTTTCCTTACCATAAGAGGATTCTCGTGTGCGCGCAGTATAAGAAATAAGAAGTGCAGGTATTAACATGCAAATGACCTCCATCACGGTAACACTCGTGGGATGCTCTACCCACACAAAAACAAACTATAGACTAAGACTGCGTTACCGTCAAACCCCTGAAGAACAAGGAGTAATGTTTTATCATTTACAATAACTGTTCCTTGTTTCTTTGTCGTTTTGCTTGTTTAGCTGTTTGTTTCGTTTTTTGTTGGCTCCTAGGATGATTAAGTTTAAACATTATCGTGTTTAAATAAAGGTATATCTATCTATCTATCTATCTATCTATCTATCTATCTATCTATCTATCTACCTATCTATCTATCGATCTTCTGGTTTACTATAAGATACTGTCTTTAATTTATTACAAGAGAATCAGATAAAGCTATGTTTTAGAAAAGCTTTTCTAGGGGGCTTAGAGAAACAAGCGAACATGCCTGGGGGAACATGGCCCTTCATTCAATACAAATCTCAGACAAAAAGGTTAAAAGCTTTTTGGTTAAACATTACCTTAATTTTTTTTCCTTTTAAATGGTGTTTGCTGATTTTTCAATCTCAGAGTTAGCAGAAATGCAAGAGTAAATTAAAACATCTTATGATGCTTATATTAATTTAAAGCTCACTCATGCCAGTTTACAGGTCGTATTAAAAGGACCAGTTTGCTTCGCTGAAGCTCTCTGAATGCACATCACCAGCACAATTATGCTGTTTTGCCCCAGCGGGCGATTCTTTATTACAAACCGGTCCGTTTTGTTGCTAAGAAATTCTAACATCTTTGTAAAAATGTTCGCCAAAACGATTCTCCAACGCTAGTGTAATTATAATCAATCACAAGCACATAATCCCTTCCTTCAATATCCTCAATTAATGAAAATTTTGTATTTTCTCATTTGTTAATGAAAGGCTCTTATTTTCCTTTAGTATAATTCTTTGATTTAGGCACAATTTAAATGCGACATTTAATCCTTTTATTATATTCATCTGATCATTAGATCGGGAAAAGTCGATCTTATTTACGGTTCTTCACTGCAAACTTCCATACAAATCTCTGTTTATTTCTGCGATTGAAAATGCCGGCTTTGTCTTTTTTTTTTTTTTTTTTGCGAATCCTGCATAGTTTTCTCATCCTTTTAAGTCAACAGCAGGAAAGGTCACTGAACAATCGCAATGATTTGCTGCGTCAGTAGTCGAAGGTTGACGTATGTCTCCTGAATCATTAATGAAACAATTAACGAACTACTTCATGTTCTTAAAACCTTACGCTTAGTGCGGCAATGATGAGTGATGATCGTGAAGGAAGCAAATATTATGGTTCTTGCAGAAAGTTGTGATCAGACTAAGTTAAAAGTAAGGTAGCTGTGTAGGTTTTTTTTCTTCAGGACATGCCAGGTGATCTGGTGACGTAATTTGGAGGACTGGGAAGAAACATTTTCACGCCTTATCCCACAACCGCGCGCGGCCTTAGGTGTTGTTTCCAAACTCCCTGCAGTATTTCCATCGCCAAAACTCAACAGATCATTCCGTGTCTGCCACATTTCCTGTTACTGAATGAATGAATGACCCGACGAGATCTAACCCCGCTTCTGCCAAGTTGAATTCGAAAATAAGGCCTCGCGCGGTTGTGGGAATCGGCGTTAAAACATTTCTCCCCAGTCCTCCGAGTTACGTCACCAGATCACCTTCAGTGACTGATCTTTTATCATTCCGACCACATTTTACGGATGACAAATCAAGAGGACTCATTTATAGGAC
>NC_090870.1:3552202-3559702 GCF_036669935.1 Montipora foliosa | reverse complement strand
AGTGAATGAGATAAATAAAACGACTAAAACTATTTAAAATTTTTGAAATCTGCCTGTTTGCAGCGGAGTTATATAGGTTTGAATTCGGCCAAAATACCACACATTCACTGTAATTTAACCTGCGTTTGCCCCTCAACCAATATGGTGTCAGAAACCGTGAAAAGGTCTATTTGGGATCGAAGTTAAAATGTAGTGAGGAGTTGAAGACCTACGCACTTGCCACTGAAGTGCCTAATCTGGTTATTGTCTGAGGACGCGTTCACTTATTTTAATCCGTTCGATCGTTTTTAAAGACGCCGTGATGTTTTTCACAAATAATCGTTCTCTTCTTAATTTTCGGTGGGTTGTTATTGCAAATAGAATTCATTAATTTGTTAATTTATTCAGTTAGTTGCGATCGCGCAGATGTATATTTTGAAGTAAAGTAAATCTCAATTTTATATTTCAAGCCAAACGATTTTATGGAATTTATGCTTCAGGCAAAATGCAAGACATGAAATTAGCTATAAAACAATAATGAATTGCAAGGTGCTAGTCTTCTATGTGTTTTGACATGTATTGGTCAGCAGAGAATCCATTCAAGCAGAAGCCTTTGTTGCCACCACTCTTTTTCTTGTGTTTAAAACATGATGCCACTTAAGACTGTTCTGTCAGTCAACAAGAAAATAAATACTAGACCAAATTCAAATTCAAAGCTCAAGAAAGTGAAGACAATTCGGCTGGCTGACAAAATTGAGCATAGCAAAGAGACTACTTAACGTAATGAAACTTATGTAACCATGAGAACATCTATGTCGGCACCTGTTTGTCGCTTCGTGTTTTAACAAATCATGGTATATATCCAGCAGAGTTGTACTTTAATCAGTTAGAGACTCGATGTCAATGATACATCAGGTGATATCATTTCATTTTTGAGTTATTTTCACGATCTACAGTCGTCCTGTCATAATTTCATTACCAATACTTCACTGTGCGACTTTCTACCCAAGGCTTAAGTCCGGTATGGGCTACTACTGGTCTCATTAAATCAATTTTCTAAAGGAATGTTTTCTGGTCGGCCTTTGATGCTCTACAGAACAACTCTTTAAGAGGTACAGCTTAAACAGGTAAACCCTTCTGCAGTTTCTACGAAAAACCATGTTATCTTAGGCAAATTAAACTCGCTTATCCGCACTAAAATGGCTAAACTGTATGTTTTTGTGTTGTTTTTTTTTTGCAAAATGACAAGAAGAAATGTCTTTTTCACTCACTCCGACAAACTATCGAAGAGCGCATTAACTGCTATTGTGTGTTTTAGGTTTTTTTTTCAAGCTTATTAAACCGGTCTAAATTGCACGTCAATTAAAGAATTTCACTTCACTTACCACATTTTTGGAAAAATTAAAATCCGTCGATTTAAATCGTTGAATAGATGTAGAACTTAAACAGAGTGGAGTTAGGCTTTTCTCCGCTATGCTAACATTTTAAGTTGATTCTAAGGACTAGCTTTTTCGAATTTTTTTCTTCTGTTTATTTTAAGGAATTAGGGCCCATACGTTAAATAATTTCAATCGGTTCGCTCCAATAAAGAGGGCTGAAAGAACAAATATTTCGATATAGTTTCAGTACTATATTCTTATTAAACACTTAATTGTGTCGTCCTATTTGGAAATACACCTGTCTTGATAATGATAAACTGGAAAACTGCCCGGTTGACTGTACCTCAAAAATATTCATCGCGTCGTCATCTTTCAACTACAAGAGCTTTACTTCTCTCATCACTGCACGAGAAAAACTGACAACTATTGAATTTCCACTATTTCTTTCCAAGAACTATATTCTTCGTTTGAGAAGAGTTAGGGTGACAAAACCTTTTCCTTCCATTTATTGGTAAATTTGTAGGGGGTTTAGTTCAAGTTGCTGATACGTACCCCCATATTGACGATTCAAGATTCTTCTGCCAGAAACAGTAAATTAGGGTTGGACGTGAATCGAGAGATGAGAAAACAGTCATTGAACACGAAATTTTTGCCACAATAATTTCCAACGCAAATTATAGAAGAGTCCTTTCAATTGTTCGTTTTTGTATTTTGTATTCGTGTTTTCGTCGCTAATAATAAATGCTGTTACGTTTTCAAGATCGGATATCTTCTTAATTAACCGATCAGTAGGTGAGGAATCTCTCTTGGGTAAGGCATAAGTGACAACAATTCACCGAAGCGGTCCGGAGCGGGTGGCTAGTTAACAACTATTCACCGAAGTGGAGGTGGCTAGCGGTGGATTTTTGTAAATATCCAACGCTAGCCACCGACATTGAGGTGAATAGTTGTTTTAGTATATACTAAAACAGTGAGATAATATACAGCACAAAAAATTAATTTGGATGTTTTCTTCACTTGTCACGGATGCAAATCGGGACGCCATTTTCTCCCGAGTTACTCGGAAGATAAATAGCACAGGATATTCGGAGTTTGACGAGCCAATCAGCGCGCGAGTTCAACGCTATCCACTGTTTTAGTATATACTAACAAAGGATATTCGGAGTTTGATTAGCCAACCAGAGCTTCAAGCCTTCATCGCTATCCAGACCACTGTTTTAGTATATACTAAAAGACAATATTGGCAAAGTAAGCGGGGTGTCAGATGAGAAAACAGTCAACTATTATCGAGTAATTATGCGATTGAAAATGCAATAGTATGTCATGTTCACTGTGTTTATCAAACTGAGAAGCATACCGAGACACGGAGGACATAAAGGAAGGTGGTGGAATTTTAGCAATGTCTACTTTGTGAAAATTTGAACATTTTTTCCAAAATATCCAAACGCAATTCTGTTTTAGGTAACCTTGCTTTTTTTTTTTTTCAGATTCAAGTCACGGTGCATACATACATGCATAGCGCAGATTTAATCCACACAAAGATATGTCTGACCATGCATTGCTACAGAAACTTCAAAACGTTCACAAGTTTCACTTCTAGCTACTTCTACTGAAGATACATAGTCTGTTCTTGGTTTTCATCAACAAAGTACATTGTCTCTTCTCGTTTTTCTTCACCGAAATAAATTTTGTCAAAGAGTTTCAAAATTCAGTAGGGGGCGTCAAGTTAACAACTAAATTCGCCCAAGGCCTCAGTTAAGCATGTTTACAAGCACTGTGGTTGACCTTCATCGAAAGCCCTCCTTCCCACAGGAAGACAATTCACCCTTCCTCCCCCTCCCCCCTTTCCTTCCTGGTTTCTGAACGCGCTGCAACTTCAATCTCTGCCTTTTTTTTTTTCTTTTGAAGTTACAATAGATATGCAGTCGCCAAACAAAGCGAATGGTTCCTCTCAAAAGTCTCAACAATTAAAGTCATTTCAGGAAAGGATATTTGAGTGTTTTGGCTACACTACAGCTCATGGCTACGGTCGTGTTGCAGATGCTACTGATTCCTCGCTTCGCAGGTGTTTTTGGTTACTGGCATGTGCTGCTGCCTTTGGTATCTTCGTTTATCAGCTGCAGGATTTAACTTCCCAGTACCTCTCAAGACCTCTAAAAACAAGAGCATGGATTGCGCATGAACAGGTCAGATGAAAGCAAGAACCTCCCTTCTTCAATTTAAGCCATTCAGTTCCAATGTTACTAGAAGTCGTCTATGGCTAACATACTATCTCCGGTATTTGTGAGCAATGAAATGCGAATTTATAGACAAAACTGAGTAGAGACATGTGCATCAACAGGCAAATTTTTAAACCCCTAAAAAGTTTGAAAAGCACGCCGCCGCTGTTTATACATAAGTCCTCAACACTTTGTTCATTTTGAGCGCAAATGAGTTTTGCCAAAAAGGCGGTGCTGCGATTTTTGAATAGGGATGTTATTAGAAGACGCACCTTCGCTTGTGCTGTTTGAGAGCCCTTGCTTTTGCTGTGAGAAGCGACCGATTCTCGATTTGATGATAGAGAGATTTAGCATCAGGTTTCAACGTAAAACGGCAAACGTCGGCTTGCCGTTTCGCGTTTCATGTAAAATGGAGTGAAGCTTGTGACTTGAGCTTCGCGTGACCCACGGCAACTCGAAATACACTAGGGAGCTTACGAAACGAGGACGAAGACGGCTACGAGGACTTCATTTAAAAATACGAGTTCGCGTTATTCATATCACTAAGAAACTATTTCATGTCGTTTCGCGTTAAAAATGTGTAGTAACTGTCGAGGAATTAAACTGGTATGAGTGAGTTGGAAGCGTAGAGAGAGAACTGAAAATTCATCGTCATGTGCTAACGTCCACAACAGAACCTTGAATTTGGTTATTTCACGCGGTCATTTAGGAGATGACGGCCGGAAGAAATGTACCAAAATGTAAAACGCACGTGCAGAGCCATTGTTTTCGCTCACTAAACCTATTGTTTTGTAGCGTCGTCGTTGCCGTCGGCGTCGTCGTTTCGTAAGCTCCCTATTGTTAATCTCCAGTACTTCGTTAACAAAAAACAAAAACTTCAAGTGCTTTAAACATTGTTTGCCGAAAGAGACGCTATATAAACAGAAAATCTGTCAAATTTTGCGAGATTCAATGAAGTTGTTTTATGAGACAATAGAGAGTCAACGTGAATTCATGAAGAATATTGCAGTAAGGAGTCACTTATGAACGATCTATAATCATGAAGCTTAATTTGGTCTAGTTTCACTTACCGGAAAATGGTTTGGGGGTTCTTTTTTTCCACAAACAATTTGCTATGTAGAAGAAAAACGAGAAGAAAATTCCATGTATACGACAAACGCGAAAATGCCTACTTTCACTAAGAAGGGGGCGGCAAACGCGAAAAATGGCGGGAAAATCATGGTCACGTGGTCACTTTTGCTAAATCTCTCTAATGACAAAAACTAGTAATAGAAAAGGAATCTATAATTAAGCTTGTGGTATGGTAACAAGAAAGACTCATGAAGTTTATTTCAACCAATGTGTAAAACAAAGAAACAAATGACCGTTATTTTAAAGTTTTAAAAAATCTCTAAAATTCAGTAGACGATTTCATTGACTTCTTCATTATTCTAGAGCAATTTTTGGGTTAGATGGAAATATTAAGATATCAGCATGCGCATTTGTGACGCTTCCATGCACGCGTCAACCGAAGATTGTTAAAGACCAGGGCGAGTTAAACAATTTTTACGCGTTCTACACAGAACCTGCCATTTCCTCAAGTCACTGTGTGCAACCTCAACAAGATTCGCCGATCAAAGATACCTGAAGATGTCTTAAAGGATTATCCGCAAATTCTTGGCCCAAGTGAGTCCGTATATTTGAAATTTAAAAATGTCTATGTGTTCATGGTGAAAAGGTGCTTGAAAAGTGACAAGGTTATCTGCGGCCTTTCACTACATAAAGGTAAGACGGAAAGCCGCAAGAATCTGGAACAAAAATTCATCTTCCACATCGGCACCCTTAATCCTCACGGTATTAACGAACGCTTTTCATTTACCTAATGTATTCCTATTTTTCACGTTGTCATGTCACTACCAATAGCGCAGCTCCTACTCTACTATAAAAACTACACATAACCCACAATTCCTCGATTCGCTCTGACGAAGGGCTAACGCTCGAAACGTCATCTTTTAGAATCTCTGTACGGTGGTCAATTTACATTATCAACTCCGTTGATAAAACCAAATCTTTGTATACTAACAAGCTAATGCCAAGCGCATCTGACGTACGTGAGAAAGAATGAGAAAAACAAGCCAAATTCTCCGCGTAGTTGACCGTCAAAAGAGGAGAAAATATTTTTTCATACTCTCCTTCAGAACCTCAATCCAAAATCGTAACTGTCAGAGTGTTCTTGTCGAACCCGGGATATATTGGTGAGAGGCGAGCGCTCTCACCACTGCGCCAGCTCTGCTTCCTGGCTTCCCCACACACATACATGGTAATGAAATGATTCTAATCAATAAAATAAAATAAAAACGCGTATGAAAAATGAATCAAACTTTGCAATACTGGTAAAATTCCTCTCTCTGAAGATTCAGGAATATAGTGACAGTGATGTGATTTTGACTATGAATTTGATGATTTTTTGCTTGATTGTCTTTTCAAGTATCAAACGCCACTAATAATTCATCAAAGCTTCACGGACACAAACTAAAAACAAAAGTTCACCAACGTTTGGCTGAATACCCCGATGACATCCTGCAAGCCGCTGGACATCAGCTGCAGGACATGATATTAAACTGCGAGTACAACAGCATAGATTGCTTGTAAGTATGTAACGTCGTGTTAGGACACAACCCTAACGCTAACCCTGAAGGTTTTACCGCGTTTAGATAATTTTGTGCAATTACCTACCAGACTCTCTTTGCCGCTGGTCAAGGAAACGATGGCTCTGAGAACGACATTGGGGTTAGTGTTATCATGTGTCAACTTGCTTTTATTATTTTTTTTGTCTTATTTTTTTTAGCCTGGTGTAACTGGAAACTTTGGAAGAATAATTGCATTTCGTTAAGTGCTGTTAGACATGAATAACTGTATTGGAACGATACAGAGAAGATTAGCATGACCCCTGCGCAAGGATGACACGCAAATTCGTGAAGCGTTCCAAATTCTTTTTAGAGGAGCAGGCGTGGCTGAGGTGGTTAGTGCGCGGTTTTGGGAGCAAGAGGTCCCCGGTTCGATTCTCAGTGACTTCAACGTCTGTTCCGACTTTCCTAAGATCCGTGTAGCTATAGCTTTAAATGAACGTATAACGGAGCACTGACAGAGGGAGGTGGGTAAAGCGCTTCCATTGATACCAGTTTCCTACCTGAAGGAACTACCGACGTTAAATAAAGTAACTTTATACCCTCACTTTACTAATAATTTTCGACAATCTTATCCTGACTCACCCTCATCCCATTTTTTAATACTATGTAAAGTTAGATAGTGATGTAACTGTCACGATACATATAACTGCCACAGAAATGAAATGCGTGACCTGTGGACGCAATTAACGCATCCGAAGTTTGGAAACTGTTATACATTCAATGGAGGAAGAGATCCTAACAACAAGCAGATCACAGTTCTTATGTCATCCCTTCCGGGACATGAAGAAGGTAATTTGTTGCCAACCACTCCTCCCTCCTCAAATATTGTCACACATCGAGCACGCTGTATCTTCAATATGCACATTCTCAGCTCAAATATATGAGTGAAAACACATCCGAAAACCTAGGCCAACATCTAACGTGGAGTAACGTTTATACTCTGGATAATGACTTGTACACAAAGTTATCTAGTATTTGACCTAGTGGGGCATGCATTGTATATAGCAAGGTCGGAAAGCTTTCCGTTTTTTCTTGTGAAGAGAAATGCAAAACTTTGAATCCAGGCTCTTTCTCTCTCTTTTCTTCTCACTAGGTCTTAAACTTGAGGTGAACATTGAACAGTATGAGTATGTTAGTGAGCTCTCAGATGAGGCTGGCGTGCGAGTGTTTATTGGAGATCAGTATTTGATGCCATTTCCTTACGAGCTGGGAATAAGTGCGCCCTCTGGCTATTCTACAGGAATAATGCTACGA
>NC_090870.1:3544702-3547202 GCF_036669935.1 Montipora foliosa | reverse complement strand
GCGGACTTGGAAATCGCACCGGTGACTTCCAGTACGTATTTTTGCAGGACGTATAGCTCTTAAAGGGGCAATGTCACGCTATTTCAGTCAAACTTCAAAACACTAAAATAGGTCTTTTGCATAAAGATAATGGTGTAGTTTTGTTGCCAATAACAATTGAAATGCACTGAAGCTATTCTTTGTTATTTAGATCCATGTATGGAAACTTCAAGTTTGGAGATGGTGTCCGCAGAAAGTCGTCAAAAATCAAATATGAATAGCTCTTTGTGCAATAAATCTTTATTTCATATCTTGTCAGTGGGTTATCAGGAATGTTGCACGTGTGAGCTTAAGTACTAATTTAGATTTTTACCCAGTTTTGGCCTAAAAAACAGCTAATTTAGCATGACAATGCCCCTTTAACATTGGTGAAGAATCATGCAACACTCAACTCTGTCTAACAGATCGTTAAGTGTGACCCCACCCTACCAAGGTAACCCATTTTCTGGCTCCAAACGATCTACGCTTTGAGCCCTGAGTTATAATCTACATTGAGCTTCGAAGATTGCCTTTGACTTGTTAGAGCAAAGCCTCCAAGGGTTTAAAAAGGCTTCAACTCAACATTACATTTAGGACAAGAAAACTGGTTGTCGTGGAAATGTGACGTCACAACGTTACCTCTATCATAATACATTTCTTGTGTATTTACAAATTTCTCAAGTTTCCTTAAATTCCCTTTGTGTGGATCTTTCTTCGACCGTAAATAATCCGTTCAAGGTTCCTAAAAAAATAACTGATAACTAAGGGCTAAGGATTGCGTTAAACATCGCCTATCCTCCTGGATACTGACAAGGTAGCCACTCGGAGTGGCCTAGCCCTAGTTCACATTAAAACCATTGAATCTAATTAGATAGTTGTTTGGTCCGCTAGTTAACTAACCACAGTAGCTTGCTAGCTTCGCCTGATCTTAGACACCGATAACGAAAACAATTGAAAAACAGTCACAAACATTGCTAAGAGAGAAAAAAAAATCGACCCTAAGCACAGATGACATTGGCCGGGACTCATCAGCAGTTGCACACCGATCACTGAAGGTCATCATATAATGGGTTAGCATTCATAAAATCAAACTCCCGTACCTTGTACATGAATTAACTGCCGAAACCGTCTCCAAATGCTTAAGATCATTATTATATCAATTCCTTGGTTGCAAAGATCTTACTTTCTTCTTTTACAGTGTCAACTTTTTGAAGTTGAAAGTATACTACGGAGCTCTAAACTATGAAGTGATCGACGAGGAACTTGCTTATCCAGTAAGGAACGAATAATCCACTCATCTGTTGATCATCATCATCATCGTGATTATCACCATCTTCAACTCATTTGCTATTTTTTATTTTGTTTTCTCAACAGTTTTCAAATTTTGTTTCTGACATTGGTGGAGTTATGGGTATGTGGATCGGAATCTCAGCACTGACATGCGTTGAAGTCCTCGAACTGTCGGCTTCACTTTGCTACGCGTTCTGGAGAAAGTTCAAAGGGAAACGAAATAGTATTAATGTGGTTCAGCCGCGAGATTGTCCTGCTTAGAAAGAAGCTTTGAGCAGAATTAAACTGTGATGTAGTCAGTTGCCACCCTACCCCCCAAAAACCTCACGCTCAGCCCTTCCGGTCCCCTACAAGTCATGCAGGCCCGGTCCCATTTGGTCCCACTTCTTTCACGTGAAAACACGACACTAATTTCGTAACCAGTTGTCCTTATCACAATTTTAGAGCTTCTTAGTTTTGAACCCTTTCTGAAATGGAGACAGGCAGTTCTTTTATTTTTTTTAAATTTTGATTTCTTAAAACAATAGTTTGACTTATCAATAATTTTTTTCTTGGTTTTACTCAATTTTCATTTTATATGGCGAACAGTAGTATCGCATTGACTCCAGGTGACAGATTTTAGCTGTTGTGGCGCTCTGCCAGCTTGACTGGCAAAGTTAATAAAATAAAAAAATAGAAGCAAATAAACTGCAAGTCCTGCTTTGATCTTTTCCACGTAAAATGCGTTTGCCTCTTAAATGATATCACGACTACTCAAAATAATTTCAAATGTACCCGATGTCTGTGGACTGAGCTGTCTTTCCATGCACTTCACGATATTTATAATACAGATCATGAGCTGTTTCCTAGTGGTGAAAACCCCTCTAACATCTCAGCAACACTGGATCCTGGCCCAGACGAGCATTTACAATCTCTCATCATGAGGCCGAAACACCTAAAGGTGATGCACCTCAATACACAAAGCATGGTTTCAGCATTCGACAAACTCCTTTTAACTATAAAGCAATATCCGTTTGACGTGATAAGCATGAGTGAAACCTGGCTAAAAGACAACCCTCTTTTATTAAATCATGTGACCATACCGGGTTATAATTGCGAATTTAGAAGCCGTAATTCCATCAGAGGTAGAGATAAGGGAGCTTACATAAAGGAAACTCTGACCTTTAAACGCAGAAGTGACATCGAGGCTAAA